>NW_006239096.1:794812-795392 GCF_000226075.1 Solanum tuberosum | reverse complement strand
AGGATATATGTATTTTAATGGTGATTTCACCTAGTGGTTGTGGTTTAATTTAATGGGTTTGCAGTTGAAAATACAAAACCACCCATGTGTTTTCGGCTTGCCCGAAATGGAGGTCGCGAAACCAAGACAGCTAGGCTGATGGCCTAAGGAGTGGGTCGACATGATATTCAGCCCGAGAGGGTGAGCCCTACTCCCATATCCTAACACTCAGCTTGAGAGGGTGAGTGGGGTAAGGCGTAGGCTGGTCTTCATGCGGCAAGTGGGTGTCTGAGAGGAACCCATTTGAAACAGGGTAAGTTGCTCGAGAGAGAATTTATTCCCACGTATAGCTTAGCCTAGTCACTATTACTCTATAAATTTTCTATCGAA
This sequence comes from Solanum tuberosum, assembly GCF_000226075.1. Lineage (NCBI taxonomy): Eukaryota > Viridiplantae > Streptophyta > Magnoliopsida > Solanales > Solanaceae > Solanum > Solanum tuberosum. Next base: position 795,023 of record NW_006239096.1, on the reverse strand, counting down.
AGGATGTACCAAATAATTTAAATTAATCCGTATTCCGGTCACATCCCAATAATCCCCTCTCATTACTTATAAATCCTTGTTTATTTTGTTGTTTTTACTTACTAGTGACAAAACCCATATTGTTAATTGACACTCTTGTGTACCCCCTTTAATTTACAATTTTTTAATCGTTAATGTCTTTAGCTACGACTAGTTAGAACTAATTTTATCT
>NW_006239096.1:779852-794803 GCF_000226075.1 Solanum tuberosum | reverse complement strand
TCTTGGGAACGATCCCAACCCTTGGTTGGGTTATTATACTATTGTATGATCGTAGACACTTGCATCAAAAGTTGTGTTGTTTATTACGCAAAACATCAAAATGGCGTCGCTGCCGGGGAGTGGTGTCACTTGAGAATTCTTAGATTAGTAGAATTTTTGTTCTTCTTAGTTGTAGTTTACTTACTCAATCTTTAGTTTTGTTTTGTTAGCTTGATTATATCCAAACAGGGGAAGCAAGCGTGGCTAGCTATACTTGGAAGCCAATGGAGTTTCCTCCATTAGAAGTAATGGTGTTCCAAAATCGTATCCTCACCTTCAAGCAATTGGAAGGTGAACGGATCCACAGGTCATGGGCAAGGTTTAATGAACTGATCAATCAATGTCCGAATCATGACATTCCCAACGTAGCTCTCCTTGACTGTTTCTATAGAGATCTTGGTCCTGGTAACAAAAGGTTGGTAGACCAACTCATTCCAGGAGGCATTGCGAAACAGCCATATGTGATAGCAGCTCGACTGCTTAATCAAATGGCTGAAACAAACCAAGAAGTAGAAAAAGACTTCATGCTGGCCGCCCTAATGACTCAGATGGATGAGTTGGCCAAAAAGATGGTGAAGATCGAAGTCCAGTGTAAGAGGAAGGATAAATACATTCCCCTTCATGAGCGAAGAAGTCTCAAGGACAATGAGGTTAAAAGCCTTGAGGGAATGCTCTCTATCATTCTCAACAAGGTGACTGAGCAAGATAGAGAGCTGAAAGAAATGAAGGAAGACATTGAATGAATGAAGCGGATGATTTGGTCTCACTCCAGAGCTGTCTAGTTGCTCGAGAACCTCATGGGTTATGCGTCGCCCGATCTCCACCGGCAACAAAATGGGGGTTGCCTGGTGATACCAAGGCTAACCCCAAAAATGGAGTTTGAGTGTTGGCGTACGTCGTGCCACGATGTTAACTAAGGCGCTATTTGGGAGGCGTACCAAAACCTTTATTGCTTTATTGTTGTTTTAGAAATAACGGTGTGTTGAATGAACAGGTTAAAGTGTGGAGAGTGTGTGGAAATTGCGTTTGGCGAACTAATAGTTCCATTCAGCAAATCGCTGAACAGGTTGGCGATCCTGATGAAAACTGCCATTTGGACCTTCTTTTTGACCGAAGGTCCTGTAAAACTCGGTGAGGTAAATGATCATTCGGCGTGTCGCCGTCTGGATCGGCGAGTGCGACTAATGTCACCGAATGGTTGAGAACTGGACGGTTTATAACGGCCAAAAGTCCTAGAATTTGAAATCCTTCACTTTCCGTCGCTTTTAATCTTCACAAACTCACAATTCTTATATTCCACTAGTATTTTGGTTGGTTGATTTGTGCTCGGAGTTGGATTTCTTTGCTGCCTAGCTTTTCAATCACATTTTAATCGACGAAGAAGGTTAGTTCTCCAAACCCCGAGTTTACTTTCAAATAGTTTGTACTCTTTTGCAATGATCGTATCTTATTGATGTGTGTTGGGCCTCTCTGATAAGATTAGAATGCTTAAATGCCTATTTTAATTGAAAAATCTTGCCCGTATTGTTTGATTGTCGAATGCCCATAATTTTTGTGTGTTTTTAATGAATCGGGTTGTGATTGCGTGTTGTTAGATTGATTGGGCGAAGTCTGAATAGCCCACGTTTGTGCTAAATGTCAAAAATTTGCTCAATAATAGAGCGGGTGACGCCACTCTTAAGAGCAAATATCGTCAAATGGCTAAATTCGACAAATCCGAGAGAAATCTAAGTATCCCGGGGTGATGGTTAGTACAGGTCTTGTTTGAATTTCGTTAGTGCATGCTTTGATTTTGCATTGAATTCGAGAAGATGGATTGAAAATGGGCACGTTAGGCCATTTGGCGAGTTAGGTCGAGCTCGCCGAATCGTTCGGAGGTTCGCTCATTGTCTACATATCACCCTTATTTTCGTGTTAAATTGTATGTTTGAGTTTGTAACTTTTGGCGAGAAACCATGGGTCGCCGAACGCACTCGACGACTCGCCGAAAGTACTCTTGATCGTTCTTTATTTGTACTCCTGACCCCCTAATGCACTGTAACTTTCGGCAGACAAACCCATGCTCACCAAAAGTAGTCGGCGATTCGTCGAAAGGACCTTCCCATCGCCCACTTGCTATAATTTGAAGCCAACCCTTTTGGTGAGCCCTAGTTAGCTCGCCAAAGAGGTTCGGCGACTCGCCGATCCACTTGGCGAGTCTTCCTGCAATAGATTGCCTGTGTTTCTATTTGATTTTTCCCCTAACTCTTCCCAATCGTTTGTAGGTATGACTAAACCTAACAAAGCAGGTAGCAACACACCACTCCGAGGCAAAGAAAAAGGGATCACAATCAATGAGGATGCAACTGCATCCAGGACCATGGCCACTAAACTTTCCACAATTAGTGGGAAAGGAAAGGACAAGGATAAAACCGTTGAGCTATCAGATGCAAGTTTTGATAGTACTGGTTTTTACACCAATGACCCAACAACATATGATAGTGAGGGTATGGGTTCTGATAAAGATGAACTGATGGAGGCACGGAGGAATCAAGTACGATCTAACAGCTGAACGACCCATCTTGGGTCAGAAATCCTCGATCCACCACTCCGACTCCTCCAGTTCCAGAGCATGCAATAGTACTGGCACCTCCAATACAAGGTCCCCCACCTAAATTAACGAACAGATTAAAGTCTGAGGGGCTGAGAACTATTATTGAGGAAAAATGGTTGTCCATAAATTGAGTGATGGATAGGTATCTCGAGATAATAGAGTGCCTAAAATATCACAAATTTCAAATCTTCACAAAACCCCATGGCTCCTACATACCAAGATGGGTCAGAGAATTTTACAATACATATAGTACATTGATACCTCAACGGAAGAAACTAGTGTCGTCTTTTAAAGCAGTTCACTACGTGGTTGTCAGAGGGAGGAACGTAGCTTGTGACAGTGAAGCTATAAACACGGCCTTGGGTATGTCCAATAAGATTAATGATCATTGCCAGCACTTGATCATAACAGAGAAGTTGGATGAGATGAAAAAGTGGTTTGCCCCGCTAATCTCAGATGACAATGCTCTAAAATAGTTAGCAGAAGGAGTTTCGATTGCAAAGAAAGATCTGAACGTAGCTGCAAGATACTGGTTCGAATTCATCAGTAGCATAACTATGCCATCACAGAATGAATCAATCATCCGCGTTGCTAAGGCAACATGTCTTGGATGCATCATAGAGAAAACCAAGATAAATCTAAGGATGATCATTGCTTCTGAGATCCATATGCGTGCAAAGCAGGGCCAGGCATCTCTCCCTTTCCCAATATTAATCACTGCATTGTGCAAAAGAGCTCGGGAGCCTAGAGATGCAAAGAAGGATGTGAAATTGGTTGTCATCGCGATTCTGCATCCACCGATGGATAAAATGCTCCAGTTTTCCATTCTCATATGAGGCCGGAAAGTGGATTGGGAACAGGTCGGCACGAAGTGATTCATCATGCTCAAACATGAGCCGATCACTCGTTAGGGATGGTTTATAGATCATAAAATTCCCACAAATGGAATGAAAAGTGGGTCCATGTAAATGATCAAGACCTCGCAAACAACAATGCTCCTTCCCCATATGGAGTTCGGAACCCAAAGGCAATCATTGAGTGAACTGTATCTTTTTTGTGTTAGTTGACCTAAGGCCTCAACCGATATCCGAAAGATCGAAGCCGAATATCTTAAGGACCAAGCGAAAAAGAAGCTGAAGGAAGCTGTGGTCACTGGATCTATACTTGCAGAGACACTTTAGCCTACTCCGGCCCTTGGGCCTTCAGGTATATTTGACGCCATTACCACTTCTGCTGACCCTCCAGGTCCCTCTGCTGCTGCATTACCACCTAGACCTACTGCTGTTGTTGACTCATGTGAGCCGATCACTCAGGCATCCTTGATTCGGATGGGACAGCTCGCTCAATCTGCTGATTTCTGGGCTGCCAACATAGAAAGCTTCATTCCATGAATGATTCAGGTTGCTCTCGATGATGTTGTGGAACCACTGAGCACTATGATTGATGTTGTGGAAGCTAGGATAGTAGTGTGTGAGAGCGACCAAGGAGCCACAGGAGAGGTGATAGGCTTAAAGGCCGTCATTGCATAGATGAGAAAAGATGTGGACTACCTAAAGTCCACCGATATGTCCATGATCTTTGGAACACTTGAAATTCTAGATGTGCCCGAAATGCCTCAGACCACCACAGGATATGGGAATGGAATAGAGTAAACAATCGATCCTGAATCAGAGGCAGAGACTGACGAAGAGATGTTTGAGGGAGTTGTAGCAGAAGATATAGCCGAGACTAAAGAAATCATGATAGATGATATTGTGCAGGCTTCCTTGGCAAAGGCTCCTGCTACTAGATCCAGTGAAGTTAGTTCTTTTGGGGGTCACTCCGGGCACTGAAGCCCAGACAGATGGAGCGACCAATTAGCCAGGATCCCCTCTTTACCTACCTCTTTGTCTTTCTTTATTTTACCTTTTTGGATTCTGTGGTTAATTGCATTTGAGGACAAATTGCTTTTATTTGTGGTGGGGTGAGGCCCACACCTTTTATGTTGATAGTTATGTTCTGTGTATATATTTGGGTTGTTCTGCTTTGAAATTGTGTTTTATCTATTTTTGTGGATGTTTGAGCTTATGGCTCCTTTAATTTTAAATTGCAAAACGATTTTGACCCTTTCGAAAATTTTTGTATTTTTCGCACATTTTTGCCACCCTTTATATGCTATTGAATGTGACTGTTCTTTTACAAAATTTAAGTCTCGGTTCTGATCAATATCGATGACTTGAATAGTGCTCTCAATCGAACGAACATGAATGTACGGCTACGATGAGGCCAAATGAAGTTGCATAAACAATATGTGAACTCTTTGCACTTGTTATGATTAGCCATTTATCAAATCGAGTCTCTTGTAATGATCATTGCACATTAGCGAAAGTGTGGAGTCTTGTTTGACTTTAGTGTCGATGCCTTGTGTAATGATCTTACTTTGAACCATGCATGATAGATCCTAGAATTTGCCCCGTCGGTCTGATCAACTAAGTGATGTTATCTCTTGATATGATCTTAGAAAAATTCTAAGAGTGTGAGCCAATTTGACATATACCTCTTTTGTGACCTACCCTGTAAGCGTGTGATTCTCTTTTGAACACCACTTGAGCCTTACCTTTCTTTGGAAGAAACTTGATGAAACCATAACCTTTCTTAATCCGCTACCAATAATCCTCTTGAATTGTGGTTAGTTGAATAGACAACTTAGGCCAAAAGCCTAAGTTGGGGGTGTGGTGAAAAGAAAAGGAGAAGTCAAGAAGTGCGAGGAAAGTCTCCTCATATCCATGGTTTTAAGAAAAATGGAACCCCTCCATATAAAAAATAAGAATGAAAAAGAAAGTTGTGGAATAAAAGTACAAAAAGAAATGGGGTTCTCATACAATCCATGGAAAGTGAATAATATGATGACTTATAAGCAGTAAAGAGAATGATGAAGGAAAAGGAAAGGAAGTGTTGTGAGCACCACATTTCATGAGGATGAAAGTCACTGCGCCTAAATGACCATACATTTGCACTCAGCCCCATTACAAGCCTTGAAAAAACCTTTTTTATCTTGAGTGAGCTGAAACAAATGTTGATCGAAAAATAAGGGCAAACATATGGGTGAAAGCATGCATTGTGTTCATCTTTGTGAAAGTAAGCGTTGCATCTGATTCCGAAGGTTTAAGCTGTGAACCATCGTGTGATTATGGAATCATTCTTTCTGTGAGGACATTCGAACACTTTGGTTGAGCTTGAACTTGCATTTGATGCAAGTATTGTGAACATGAGATTATTTGATATTAGTGAGTCACAACTTGAATCTTTGAGTACACATTTGATCTTTGCATAAGTAAATTGAGTTTTGTTGTGTGTATTCATGATTGAGTCTTGTGTAGCACTGTTCGAGACACCCTTTTTGAACGACTAAACTTGAGTTTACTTGAGAACAAGCAAAAGTTTAAGTTGGGGGTGTTGATGAGTCCAGAAATTGGACTCATTTAGGGCTATATTTTAATAGAAATTGTGTCCTCAAATGCTTATTTTATCTCATTATCTGATGAAAACCCTTAAGTTTCAGGTATTTGAAGGTTGAAGGAGGGCATGGACACTACTTCGCAAAAAGAAATAAAAAGGCTGAAAAGAACGAAAAAAATGAAGGCCTGAGGATCGCCGAGTCCACTTGGCGAGTCGCCGAAGGGTCTCACTTCGGTTTCTGTTCCAATATGTTGCGCCCTGAAAGAAAGGATCAAGTCGACGCATCGCCGAGATGTTCCGCGAGGCAGTACTATGTCGCCCAATGGCCCAGAGCACGACGATGCTGAAGGCTGGTGCAAGACGGCGATGAACTACATCAAGGGGTGAATCGCCGAGTTGATCGGCAATTCTGACTAATGTCGCCGAATGGTCCGCTACAGTATAGATTTTATTTAAAACTATAAATACTCATAGAGAGTTTTCTCTTAGTATCAGAGATTTTTGGTGTGAAACAATTAATATAATTTTAGTGATTTTTATTTTTGCTCTGAGTTTGAGAGGGTTTTGAATCTTGAAGAAGAAGAGGGTTTCATCTTCAAGGATTTGGACTTGGGTCTCTTGGATTCTTCATTCTTGGCCTGTAAAAAGATTCAAATCTTCATACCTATTTGAATGCAAGCTCATTTAGGTATAAATTTATATCTCTTGATGTGTGGCTAAAAATCCCAATTCTTAGGGTGTGATTTAGCGAATATGGGTTAAGATTGTTGTTGCGTCTTGCTTGATTATATATTAGATTTAGTTTAATGGTGATTTCGTCTAGTACGTAGTTGTGGTTGAATTTAACAAATTTGTAGTTGCAAATACATTTATTTATGTGTTTTCGACTTATTCGAGAGAGAGATCGTGAAACCAAGACTACTAAATTGATGGCCTTAGGAGTTGGTCAACATGAGGCTCAGCTCGAGAGAGTGAACCCTAGTCCTATATCCTAACACTTAGCTCGAGAGAGTGAGTGGGGTAAGGCGTATGCTGGTCTTCATGCGGAAAGTGGGTGTCCGAGAGGACATATGAAACAGGGTAAGTTGCTCGAGAGAGAATTTATTCCCACGTATAGCTTAGCCTAGTCACTATTACTCTATAAATTTCCTATCGAAACCATGTACCCAATAATTTAAATTAACCCGTATTCCGGTCACATCCCAAGAATCCCCTCTCATTACTTAAAAACCCTTGTTTATTTTGTTGTTTTTACTTACTAGTGACAAAACCCCCATTGTTAATTAACACTCTTGTGTCCCCCCTTTAATTTACAATATTTTTAATCGTTAATGTCTTTAGCTACGACTAGTTAGAACTAATTTTATTTTTCTTATTAATTCTCAAAACCACTCTCTTGGGACTCGACCCCAACTCTTGGTTGGGTTATTATACTATTGCACGATCGTAGACACTTGCATCGGAAGTTGTGTCATTGATTAAGCAAAATATCACGGCTATTGACAAACCTCGCTTAGAAGATCAGTGATCAATTTGAATTCAAGGGTGAGCTAGTTCTTCCGGGCTACCATGAGTTCTCTTTCTGTTTATGTCCACATTTCGAACTTAGACTAGTTCTTTAGATTTCTTATGTTAGTTTGGGATGGTACCACTTCTTGTTTAGACTTATGGTTGAACTTTAAATGTTTTGGTACATTGACTTTCAGTTTCTAGGTATTTATTCTGCATTTGTTTTGGGTTGTTAAACTTTTGTTGGAGTTTATGAGAACTCCTCATTTCTTTCCTTAGCATTTAAAGTTGCTTTTGTAACCTTAAATGCCTTAGTATTTTGATGTAGTTGGTTAGCTAATTAGTATAAATGGTTCTCCCACTGGAGGGTTAGTGTGGGTACCACTCACGACGGTCTGGGTCGTGACAAAGTTGGTATCAAATCCCTAGGTTCATTGATCTCATTCTACCAAAACGAGTCTAGTAGAGTCTTGCGGAACGGTACGAAGACGTCCATACTTTTCTTCGAGAGGCTATAGGATTTTAGGAAACACTCACTTCTTTTTACTTCTTTGTGTTATGACTTGAATCAATACAAATTGGTATATAAGTGATACAAATTGGTATATTTCCTCCTTCACTCTATGGTCCGTACTAGAGCAACAAAAGTGGTAACACCATCACTAGCAAGAGGGGATGTGTATAGACTACCGACAGTTGAATAAGGTCACTATTCGGAACAAATATCCACTGCCTCGGATAAATGATATTTTGACCAGTTGCAGGGTGCATCAGTTTTCTCTAAGATAGATCTAAGGTTTGGCTATCATCAGTTAAAGATTAGGCCGAGGATATACCAAAAATGGTATTTAGGACCCGCTATGGACATTATGAGTTTCTAGTTATGTTGTTTGGGTTGACAAATGCGCCTACAACTTTCGTGAGTTTGATGAATAGTGTGTTCAAACTATTTCTAGATTCGTTTGCTATAGTATTTATTGGTGACATTTTAGGTTTATTCGAAAAGTGAGGAAGAGCATGTCGACCAACCTCGTATTATTTTGGGTGTTCTTGGGAAACAAAAGTTGTATGCGAGATTTTCTAAGTGTGAATTTTGTTGACTTCGGTTGTCTTTTTGGGGCATGTAGCTTCAAGGGAAGGGGTAATGGTAGATCCCCAAAAAATTGAAGCAGTAAGGAATTGGGTCTGACTTAGTTCTGTGACTGAAATTAAGAGTTTTGTAGGGCTCGTTAGCTACTATCGTCGCTTGTGAGGGATTAAGGTCATATTTGCAGATTCAAGTTTATAGATGATAACATTCAAGAAATTTTGGTAAGGGACGGTTAGATAATGAACACCATTACTTTGGAAAATGCATTTAGTATTGTTGTCATAACATGTATGGGTTGTTTAGCGAATGATGAAATTAAGTTATGATTATTGAGGTTAGAAGCTATACTATGATTTCCTGGATTGATGGTATATCAAAAAGATTCATGATACGCTGCTCCAATAGCAGCAATGTTTACTTGGTTTAGTTATGAAGTGTGTTAAAATTGTGGAGAACCTGGGCATATGAGGAGGAAATCAGCGAGGTCGTGGAGGCCGAGGAATGGTAATGCGGGTAGAGGAGTAGTGCAGCCATGCAAGGAGGTTGCCCATCAAGATAACAGGGCTCAGTTTTATGCCTATCCGGGAAAGACCGAGGCTGAAGGTCTGATGTAGTGATCACAAGTACTATTATCACAAGTTCTACTTATTCTTATGTGTCCATGTGATTTGCCTCAGAATTTGATATGATTTGTGATATACTTAATGCCCCAATCCATGTTTCTACCTCATAAACATGGGATCGGTTGCCACGTTCCAGCATAAACATTGGATCGTCTACCACGTACCAGTATGCTAACAGTTTGGGCGTGGGTTCCATGAAAGGAACATTGAATTGGGTTCCATGAGAAGACCATTAAATTGGGTTTCATTAGAGGACCATTGAATTGTGTTGTGTATCTACTTGTGATGATTACGTTCATATCTAATGATGATTGATATTGGAAGACTGTATGTTAATCTAAAATGATAACCAATGTTTATTATTGAGAACGTTGAATGCTACGTTGATCCTGGAAAGATGACTAATATTGTATATGTTCGGTATATGCTTGTTTTATAATGTTGTGGTTACTTGCATGTGTTTCACTTATTGGGATAGCCGTGTGATCCTACCAGTACACTGTGGTTGTGTACTGATACTGCACTTGCTCTTTCTTAGTTGAGTAAAGGGCATCTTCCGGCGGCTATTGACAAACCTCGATTAGAAGATCAGTGATCATTTCGAATTCAAGGGTGAGCCAGTTCTTTCGGGCTGTCATGAGTTATCTTTCTGTTTATGTCCACATTTCGGACTTAGACTAGTTCTTTCGATTTCTTATGTTAGTTTGGGATAGTACCCCTTCTTGTTTAGACTTATGGTTGTACTTTAAATGTTTTGGTACAATGACTTTCAGGTTCTAGGTATTTATTCCGTATTTGTTTTGGGTTGTTAGACTTTTGTTGGAGTTTATGGGAACTCCTCATTTCTTTCCTTAGCATTTAAACTTGTTTATGTAACCTTAAATGCCTAAGTATTTTGATTTAGTTAGTTAGCTAATTAGTATAAATGGTTCTCCCACCGGAAGGTTAGCGTGGGTGTCACTCACAACGGTCTGGTTCGTGACAGAAGGAAACACCGACATATAGTTATAGTTGAAATGACTTTGATTCTGATGATAAATAATGGAGCACTAAAGTGAGTTAGAACACAAATTTCGTTCTTCTCTTACCGTTCCTCCATCGAACGCTAGTACAGAAGGAATGAAATGGCTTAAGGGCTTTCACTGTATAATTTAAAACTAAGTAGAAAGGAATCAATATTACCTCTATAATTATATAATACATGTGCATTCATAGATGTACCATCACTATCATCGTCAGTCAACCAAAAAGAAAAATCACTAAAAGTAACAACTGCCAAGATATGCATAGTAATTCGATCTTTTGATCACCCATTTATGAAATATCCATTTTAGGGGCTTACGTATTATACGCGAAAGATTGGATTGTCTGAATCACTAGTGTTATATATTGTGTTACGATCGCTTCATATTGATAAAAAGAAACACAAGCTGCTAGTGAGGTTGTGCTCATTCTCCCTCTTCTTCCGCTTTACAACCGAAATAAGGAACCTTCAAGTTCACCCTACATGTTGATGAAATACCATCAAAAGTGGCATAAGAACCACCTGGATTTCGTTTCTTTGATATATATATCTATTTGTGTAACATCTCGCTAATTGAAAGAACTAGAAAGAGTTAGAATTGGAAATAGTCATTTTAGGAAAGAATGAAAAATCTAGAAATTTATTAAGTTATGTTAAGTTTGAGTTTTTGGTCAACTTCAAATGACCATAACTCCTAGATCAAGATGATTTAGGTGTGCTTCCAGATACCATAGGAAATATCTTGGAATTATCTTTCAAACGCCACCGAGTTTGCGCAATTCCGAGTTCGTATGAGTGAGATATGCCTATTTGAAGTTGGGTTGTTCAAATAAGGAAAGTGTAAACCGAATTTTTGAAAGGTATTTCAGTCTTTACCTTACCCATTTATTTAAAGTCGTTTTTAGGAGTTTATTTAGGGTTTAATAAGAATTACACCAGTTTAGAAAAGTTGAAGTTCACGCTAGGCTTGGAGAAAAGAGAAAAGATGAGAAAGGAGAAGAAAAGTCAAGATTCGTCAAGTTCTTCAAGAATCGCTTGTGGATTTCGTCAAGGGGAAATCCCTACAAGGCATGTGAGATCACATAGTGTTGGGTTAGTTCACCCACGCGCCAATCATGATTCAATTCAGCGAAGTATATTAATTTGAAAGTAAATCTTATGAGTTCTTGATGAAATTCGTTTGAAATCTTGTGGGTTCTTGTCGTTCAAGTTTCTTGAGTTTGATTCATGATTTTAGGTGTGATTTCGAGTAGAATCTGATGTATTTTGATGGTATAGTTGATTCTAAGTGTTTGGGAAAAGAACCAAATCAAAATAGGGGGTTTTAGGGATGAAAAATGAAGAAGAAAAGTTAATACCCACCTGGGCAAGGGACTGGGGAGCCACCCCAGGCAGAGTGCCCCAAAAGGGGCTCTGAAGTTTGGGCTCTGGGGCGCCGTGTCATCCAGAGCGCCCCAACCCAACCCCTGAAGTTTTGCCTCTGGCGCCCCAAGTCGCTTAGAGCACCAGGGACGCCAAGTTTCTCACCCTTTCCCCCTTCTTTTCGTACTAGTTCCTTAGCAACGTACCTATGTTTTCTAGTCGATTTCTATACTCTAAGGTACCTCTAAACATCAAGAAATCATCCATAACATGAGATCACGAACCTTGAATCCATAATCAAATTCAAGGAAAGTTAAGATCAAAGTCAACAGAAGTAAGATTCAAGTCAAGAACAGTTCTTAGAGTTTTCCAAAGTCTTTTCCAAATGTTTTAACTTGGTTTTAAGACTTACAATTCAAGTTGAGTAAAAAGTAAAGAGTAGAGATTAAAGTTCATTTCTTCAAAAGTATATGGGACTATGTATTCCCAAAGAGTTTAAAATGTTTTCACATTTAAACAAGAGAAGGAAACCTTGACTTCTAAAGAGCCTTTGAGCTAGTTTTCAGAAAAGAGTAAATGCTTTCACAATTAAGCAAGAGGGGAAACTTTAATTTCCAAGATAGCCTTTGAGCTAAGTTTTTGAGTAATTATCTCAAATCACAGAAAGAAGTATGTTTTTAAACATAAGAGCTAATATCATATTTTGGGAGTAGTATTGAGCACTGATATGGGGGAGAGTTCAGACAACTCTCAGCCCCTATAAACTATGTAGCCACCATGGGTAGAAAAGGGTCATACTTTTTAGATGATTCATTTAGTGCTTTTTTGCATAGACTAGTGGATTCACTTAGTAGTTTAGGTTCTATACATCGGCAACGTATAGGACGGCCCTGGCAGCGTGAGGCAAAATGTTGAATCATCACAATAGCTCTTAAGTGATGGTTGTCGGTTAGAGAAACTCCCACATCAATATTATTTTATATTTTTATATACATCTCAGAGTTTTATTATATCTTTGAATACACATCAGAGTTACTATTGTATTCCTAAATACACAGAGTTGATATCCATGTTTTAAAAGCTTTTCTTTATATTGCATTTATATTATTTATTTATATTGAAATAAATTCAGTTCAATTCAATTCAGTTGAGACCAGGTTTGTTCTTTCAGTTCCTTTCAAGCTTATGCTTGTTTTAGAATTCCCCTCGCATACTCGTACATTCAATGTACTAATGTCATTTGGCTTGCATTTTTTAATGATGCAGACACAGGTAACCAGGATCATCATCCAGCGCATCGTTGATTCTAGTTGACCTCCAGAGTTGTTGGTGAGCCTCTTTGCTTCCAGAGGACTCCTTTTATTGCTTTTCAGTATTCAGTTCATTAGAATGTCGTGGGTCTTGTCCCGACATCCCTCCTTATTTTAGAGGCTTCATAGATAGTCGGACAGTTAGTTATGAGTTTTTTAACTTTGTATTTCAGATGTTTTGCTATGAGACTTGAGTAGCCATTTTGGCTAGTTTGAATGCTTCCTTTAAAGACATTCTAAGCTTTTCACAAGTTCTTTATTTGAGGTTATTTCTGAGGTTTAAGTCTTCCGTTGAGTAAGTAAGTCAGGTCAAGCGTTTGCTTGGGGAAAGGAATTATTCTCGAGTTCCAATCCAACCCAGGGTGTAGACTCGGGGAGTGACACACTTGGTATTAGAGCACAAAGTTCAAGAGTCCTAGGGAGTCTATGATGTCGTGTCTGTAGAGTCCTAGTTATCGGTGTGAAGCGCGCCACATTTATAATTAGGAGGCTGCAACACTTAGGAAATTATCTTACTTCTTACATACTTACATTGTGCGATTGAGTTCATCTCTATAATGTTTCTTTCTAACTCGTGTTTGCGCGTAACCAATTGTGAGATGGGCTATGGTCGAAAGGGACTTCTTGGGGCGATTCTTCCCCAGAGAACTGAGAGAGGCTAAGGTACGAGAGTTCCTCACACTTAAGAGGGATTCTTTGAGCGTGCATGAGTATAGTTTGAGGTACACACAACTTTCCCGGTATGCTCCGGAGATGGTTGCGGACATGAGAAGCAGAATGAGTTTATTTGTTGCTAGGTTGTCTCGTCTGTCAAGCAAGGAAGGCAAGGCAGCTATGCTAATAGGTGACATGGATATAGCAAGGTTGATAGTCTATGTGCAGTAGGTTGAGAAGGAGAAACTAAGGGATAGAGAGGAGTTAAGAAACAAGAAAGCGAAGACAGGGAATGAGTTCGGGCAGCAAAGAAATAATGTGAACCGGTATTCTTTACAACTAAAGCAGAAGGGACCTGGACTATCATCTGCTAGTGCACCTGCACCCAGAAACAAAAGTGAGTACAATAGTCATAATTTCAGAGCCAAACCTGCCTATTCTCAGGGTAGTATAGCTCAAGGGGATAGTAAGCCTCCTACATGTGCTAAGTGTGGTAGACACAACTTAGGGACATGTCGTGATGACTCCACTAGTTGCTTTAAGTGTGGCCAGAACGGTTATTTCATGCGGGAGTGTCCAAAGAACAAGCAGGGTAACGGTAATGGGGGTAATAGAGCCCAGTCTTCTTCAGTTGCTCCACCAGACAGAGCTGCACCTAGATAAGCTACTTCAGGTATTGGCGGAGCAACAAACCGTCTATATGCTATCACTAGTCGCCAAGAGCAAGATGATTCGCCAGATGTTGTCACTGGTATGATCCAAGTCTTTAACTTTAATGTTTTTGCTTTGCTAGATCCATAAGCGAGTTTATCCTTTGTAACTCCGTATGTTACAATGAATTTTAATGTTCTTCCTGAGCAACTTAGTGAGCCCATCAGTGTTTCTACACCTGTTGGTGAGTCTATTCTAGCAGAAAGAGTCTATCGTGATTGTCCCATTTTCGTCAATCACAAGAGTACCATGGATGATTTAGTTGAGTTAGACATGGTAGATTTTGATGTCATTCTTGGTATGGACTGGCTTCATACCTGTTATGGCTCATTTGATTGTAGAACTCGAGTTGTCAAGTTCCAGTTTCCAAATGAGCCAGTCTTAAAGTGGAAAAGTAGTTCAGCAGTGCCTAAGGGATGTTTCATTTCATACCTTAAGGCAAAAAAGTTAGTTTCTAAGGGGTGTTTCTATCACTTAGTCTGAGTTAATGACTCTAGTGTTGAGATACCCCCTATTCAGTCAATTTTAGTAGTAAGAGAATTTCCATAAGTCTTTCCAAATGATCTTCCCGGAGTCCCTCATGAGAGAGAAATAGACT
>NW_006239096.1:775927-779675 GCF_000226075.1 Solanum tuberosum | reverse complement strand
AGAGAGATAGACTACGGCATAGACCTTCTTCCAGATACTCGTCTTATATCTATTCCGCCATATAGGATGGCTCCATCAAAGTTAAAAGATTTGAAAGAAGAGTTGAAAGATCTCTTAGATAAGGGTTTTATTCAGCCAAGTGTCTCACATTGGGGTGCTCCGGTCTTGTTTGTGAGGAAGAAGGATGGTTCCCTTAAGATGTGTATAGATTACCGTCAGTTGAACAAGGTTACCATCAAGAATAAATATCCTCTCCCAAGGATTGATGATCTTTTTGATCAACTTCAGGGTGCCACATGTTTCTCTAAGATAGACCTCAAATTAGGCTACCATCAGTTGAGGGTAAGGGAATGTGATATTCCAAAGACAACATTCAGGACCCGTTATAGTCATTATAAGTTCTTAGTTATGTCATTTGGTTTAACCAATGCGCCTGCAGCATTTATGGACCTTATGAATAGAGTATTCAAACCTTATTTAGATATGTTTGTTATCGTATTCATTGATGACATACTAATCTATTCAAGGAATGAAGAAGATCATGCTAGTCATTTCAAAATAGTTCTCTAAACTTTAAAGGATAGAGAGTTATATGCCAAGTTCTCTAAGTGTGAATTTTTTATTGAGTCTGTGGCATTCTTAAACCACATTGTGTCTGGAGAGGGAATTAAAGTTGACACTCAAAAATAGAGGCAGTGCAGAATTGGCCTAGACCCACATCTCCAACTGATATTAAGAGTTTCTTGGGGTTGGTTGTATATTATAGAAGGTTCATAGAGGGGTTATCGTCCATTTCATCCCCTTTGACCAAGTTGACTCAGAAAACAGAGAAGTTTCAGTGGTATGAAGTTTATGAGAAAAACTTTTAGGAATTGAAAAAAAAGGTTAACTACTGCCCAGTATTGACTTTACCAGAAGGTACGCAAGGCTTTATTGTGTACTGTGATACGTCTAGAGTTGGTTTGGGTTGTGTTTTAATGCAGAATGGCAAAGTTGTAGCTTATGCCTCCATACAGTTGAAAGTTCATGAGAAGAATTATCCAACCTATGATCTAGAATTGGCTGCCGTAGTATTTGCTTTGAAAATATGGCGCCATTATCTTTATGGTGTTCATGTGGATGTGTTCACCGATCACAAGAGTCTTCCAGATGTGTTTACTCATAAAGATCCTAATCTCAGACAAAGGAGGTGATTAGAATTACTCAATGATTATGACATGAGTATTCTTTATCACCCAGGTAAGGCTAATGTTGTTGCTAATGCTTTAAGCAGGTTCTCTATGGGTATTATCACCCATGTTGAGGAAGAAAATAGAGAGTTAGCGAAAGATGTGCATAGGCTTGTACGATT
Organism: Solanum tuberosum; assembly: GCF_000226075.1. Lineage (NCBI taxonomy): Eukaryota > Viridiplantae > Streptophyta > Magnoliopsida > Solanales > Solanaceae > Solanum > Solanum tuberosum. The sequence continues at coordinate 778,324 of NW_006239096.1, read as the reverse complement.
GGGAGTTCGACTAATGGATTCCACAAAAGAAAGAGTAGTGGTGATGAATGAGGTTGAATCATCATTAGTGTCAGAAGTAAAAGAAAATCAAGACCAAGATCCTATTTTGCTTGAATTAAAGGCAAATGTTCATACGCAAAAAGTTTTGGCTTTTGAACAAGGGGGAGATGGCGTATTGAGATATCACAGTAGGTTGTGTGTACCAAGGGTGGATAAGCTCCAAGAGAGGATCATGGAGGAAGGTCATAGCTCCAGATATTTCATTCATCCGGGTTCCACAAAAATGTATTGTGATTTGAGAGATGTTTATTGGTGGAGTGGTATGAATAAGGGCATGGCAGAGTTTGTTGCTAAGTGTCCGAATTGCCAACAAGTTAAAGTAGAGAATCAAATGCCAGGTGGTATGGTTCAGAATATATAACTTCCGGAGTGGAAGTGGGAGATGATCAATATGGACTTCATCACATGTTTACCACAGTCTCGCAGGCAACATGATTCTATTTGGGTGATTGTTGATAGAATGACAAAATCAGCCCTTTTTTTACCGGTAAAGACTACCCATACAACAGAAGATTATGCTAAGTTGTATCTTCAAGAGGTAGTTAGACTTCATAGGGTTCCAGTTTCCATTATTTCAGACAGAGATGCATAATTTATTGCGCAGTTCTGGAAATCTTTTCAGAAAGGCTTAGGTTCAAATGTGAACTTAAGTTCTACTTTTCATCCTCAAACAGATGGTCAAGAAGAGCGCACTATTCAGACCTTAGAGGATATGTTGAGGGCTTGTCTGATTGATTTCAAAGGTAATTGCGATGATCACCTACCTCTTATTGAATTTGCTTACAACAATAGTTATCACTCTAGCATCCAAATGGCTCCTTATGAAGCTCTTTATGGGAGAAGGTGTAGATCTCCTATTGGATGGTTTGAAGTTGGTGAAGATGGGTTGATAGGACCAGACTTAGTTCATCAAGCTATGGAGAAAGTGAAAAGTCATTCAAGAGAGGTTGAAAAACGGCACAGAGTCGTCAGAAATCCTACACTGATGTTAGGAGAAGGGAGTTAGAGTTTGAAGTAGATGATTGGGTATACATGAAAATTTCACCAATGAATGGTGTTATGAGATTTGGTAAGAAGGGGATGCTTAGTCCCCGATATATTGGTCCTTACAGAATATCCAAGAGGATTGGCAATGTAGCTTACGAGTTAGAGCTACCAAAAGAGTTAGAAGTGGCTCATCCGGTATTTCATAATTCCATGTTGAAGAAGTGCATGTGAGATTCTTCACTTATCATACCAACTGAAGATATTGGATGTTAAGTTAGAGATTTTGGTCAACTTCAAACGACCATAACTCCTAGCTCAGGATGATTTAGGTGTACTTCTAGATACCGTAGGAAATATCTTGGAATTATCTTTCAAACGCCACCGAGTTTGCGCGATTCCGAGTTCGTATAAGTGAGATATGCCTATTTGAAGTTGGGCTATCCAAATAAGGAAAGTGTAAACCGGAATTTGGAAGGGTATTTTAGTCTTTTCCTTACCCATTTATTTTAAGTCGTTTTTAGGAGTTTATTTGGGGTCTAATCAGAATTACACCAGTTTAGAAAAGTTGAAGTTCACGCTAGGGCTTGGAGAAAAGAGAAAAGAGGAGAAAGGAGAAGAAAAGTCAAGATTCGTCAAGTTCTTCAAGAATCGCTTGTGGTTTTCGTCAAGGGGTGATCCCCACAAGGTATGTTAGATCACATAGCATTGGGTTAGTTCACCCACGCGCCAATCATGATTCAATTCCGCGAAGTATATTGATTTGAAAGTAAATCTTATGAGTTCTTGATGAAATTCATTTGAAATCTTATGGGTTCTTGTCGTTCAAGTTCCTTGAGTTTGATTCATGATTTTAGGTGTGATTTCGAGTAGAATCTGGTGTATTTTTATGGTATAGTTGATTCTAACTGTTTGGGAAAGAACCAAGTCGAAATAGGGGGTTTAGAGATGAAAAACGAAGAAGAAAAGTTGAAACCCACCTGGCAGGGGCCTGGGGTGCCGCCCTAGCCAGAGTGCCCCAAAAGGGGCTCTGAAGTTTGGGCTCTGGGGCGCCGCGCCATCCAGAGCGCCCCAACCCAACCCCTGAAGTTTTGCCTCTGGCGCCCCACGTCGCTCAGAGCGCCAGGGACGCCAGGTTTCCCACCATTTCCCCCTTCTTTCCGTACTAGTTCCTTAGCAACGTACCTATGTTTTCTAGTCGATTTCTATACTCTAAGGTACCTCTAAACATCAAGAAATCATCAATAACATGAGATCATGAACCTTGAATCCCTAATCCAATTCAAGGAAAGTTAAGATTAAAGTCAAGAAAAGTAAGAGTCAAGTCAAGAAAAGTTCTTAGAGTTTTCCAAA
>NW_006239096.1:749547-775335 GCF_000226075.1 Solanum tuberosum | reverse complement strand
TTCAGTTCCTTTCAAGCTTATGTCTTGTTTTAGAATTCCCCTCGCATACTCGTACATTCAATATACTGATGTCATTTGGCCTGCATGTTTTAATGATGCAGACACAGATTACCAGGATCAGCATACAGCGCATCATTGATTCTAGTTGAGCTCCAGAGTTGTTGGTAAGCTTCCTTGCTTCCGGAGGACTCCTTTTATTGCTTTTCAGTATTCAGTTCCTTAGGATGTCGTGAATCTTGTCCCGACATCCCTCCTTATTTTAGAGGCTTCATAGATAGTCAGACAGTTAGGTATGAGTCTTTTAGCTTTGTATTTCAGATGTTTTGCTATGAGACTTAAGTAGCCATTTTGGCTAGTTTGAATGCTTCCTTTAAAGACATTCTAAGATTTTCACAAGTTCTTTATTTGAGGTTATTTCTGAGGTTTAAGTCTTCCGCTGAATAAGTAAGTCAAGTCAAGGGTTTGATTGGGTCCAGCAATGGTTCTCGAGTGCCAGTCCCGCCCAGGGTGTAGGCTTGAGGGGTGACAACTTCGACCAAACCAAGTAGGTAGGCTCCATCTTGTTCTATATTTTCCACTGTCTGTATTCATATTAAGTGATGTATAATCTTAGATTTTGAGAAATAATTTGAAGCATATGTAATTCATATTAAAGTAAAACGTGAAAAAAATAAAATATTCTTCTCATATGCTACAATTTAAGTAAAAATTTTCACATGCAATAACATTCAGGGGCAGAGCCACGTTGTCGTCGAAAAATTATACTATCTATACACGTAAAATTTTGACTTTATATTGGTAAATATAGTATTTTGGGCACCCTGAAATAACAAAGTAACTTGTAGTGGAGTTGGCTAGAGCTGTCGCAAACCCACTCGCTACCCCAGTTTGATTTCCCGCATGAGCGTTTCCATATTTCTGTAATTATTTTGCCTTCTTGAAGTTAATAAGTAAATAAACATGCATAACTTTAACATAAATGTTCAATAGCTTGGTGGTAAATAGTGTTAAGCTTGTCTTCAGTGACCCAAGTTCAATTCTCACCTCCAATAAGAAATTATTTTCAATTAAAATTGAATTATTTCCTTAAATTTTAATACATTTTCCTTTTGAAATAAGGTTTTCTTTCTCTATAAATAGGAGACCCATTTCCTTAAATCGGCTCATTTTATTCATTGTTTTGCTCATCAACTTCAACTAACTTTTGTTGTAGTTTCAAAAAACTGTGTTCAAGTGGGAGAACTTGTGTTATTGGTTTCAAATATTTTGAATGTGTTGGGAGTTTATTTTAAACGAATGGATGAATTACGACAATCTCAAAAAGATAATCTTCAAAATGCATTAGATATGGATGAAATAGCAACAAGTAGAGGCTTGAATCAAGAACTAGATCTTATTAGAGCCGGCGATACTCGTTGGGAATCTCACTACAAAGCATTTCAAAACTTTATACTTTTGTTTGACTCTATTATTGATGATGTTGATACACTTGTTGAAGATGCAAATACTTCAGATGAAAGAGCCAAAAAACATCAGGATATCTTAAAAGTTTTCAAACATATGAGGTTGCTTTCATGTTACATTTGATGAAAGATATTTTGGGAATCGCTTATGATCTTAATATATCACTACAGAAAAAGGAGCAAGATATTGCAAATGTCATGATACTTGTTGAAGTAGCCAAAAAAAAGGCTTCAAAAACTAAGAGATAATGGATGGGAGCCACTTATAAATAAAATATCTATATATTGTATCAAACATGACATCTTGATAGCCAATTTTGATGAGCCCTATGCTAACTTTGGAAGATCACGACGTAAAATTGTTGATCATACTGTTTTACATCATTTTCCTGTGAAAGTATTTTATAAGATTATTGATTGGCAACTTCAAGAACTTAATGATCGTTTCAATGAGGTGACAAGTGATTTGTTTTATCGAGTAGCTTGCTTGAATCCAGTTAATTCATTTTCTAGTTTTGACATCTGAAAAATAATGAGAATGGCTGAATTATATCCTGATGACCTTGATCAATTTAGTATGGGATTCCTTCACAATCAGCTTGCCAATTACATTATCGATGCACGCGATATTGATAAAAGATTCTCTGATTTAGGTGGACTTGGTGAACTTTCAAGAAAATTGATAGAGACAAAGAAAAATTTAACTTATCCACTTATATCCCGCTCAGTGAAATTTGCTTTGCTTTTGCTAGTTGCTACTGCAACCGTTGAAAGAGCATTCTCAGCAACGAAGTATATCAAAAATGACTTGCGAAATCGAATGGATGATGAGTTTTTAGACGGTTGTATAGTGTCTTATGTAGAAAAGAAAGTATTTCGTACTATTTCTAATGAGTCTATTATAAAAACATTTCAGGATATGAAACCTCGTCGAGTACAATTATAATAGCATATTTAAATTATGCTTTCAATAGTAGTTCATTTTGTCTTTATGTCAATTTTGAATTATACACTTGTTAATTCTATTAAGAATATTCTTATATTTAATTAAATATTACTTAGCTTGATTATTTGTTTTGGTATTTTAAATCGTCGTTCTTTTCTTAAAAAAATTACTATAAAGTTTGGACACCCTTCACTGATAACATTAATAATTATATTATTTATGTATATTATACCTACTAAATACATTTGTATATTTAAAAAAAAAGCAACATTTATAGTTTTTTAAGTAATGAAGAAAAAAAATCTTAAAATAATTACGTATAAGAAAGAGAAAAATTATAAAATCATGTTCTTTTAATTTTTCATATACTTGACGGTGCAGATATAATGAGGATGACGCTAATTAGCTATAGCTAAGTTAAGCAGAAAGTGAGAGATATTCCAAAAAAAGAGAGAAAATATTGAGGACGATTTCAGAGCAACTCTATTTTATTTTTCTTTTGACTTAGTTCTAATTACATAGAATGATCAAATTGATATAACGTCACACTATTTTAAATTTATTTGTTAGTCATATTCTAGAAGATTAAAATGACTAATTCATTCTAGTCAATCTAAACTTCATTAATTAAATGAGATAGCCATGTTCATATCTTTCAAGACACGCATGGTGCTAATTAATTGTAGCCCTAGAGATTAATTTTTAAAAAAAGCACATGAAGGAGAAGAAGGGAAACAATAATTTAATTACTTACATATTGTGTGGAGATAGTTCAACACTCCCAAGTAGAACATTATCTTTTTAACCCAAAAGTCTTAATAAATTGCATGTGTTTAAACTAGAACATTTTAACCTTATTTTTAATCATAACATCACTGATCAAAATGATGTATGTGAAGAAGGAAGATCAAGTTTTGTTAAGATAATTTAGGTCAAAGAGAAAATTGTTAGGCTATTTTGCCCTAATTTTTAACCATAGTTTATGTATTTTTTTTTATTATATGCAAGTCAAATATTGGCTATATATATATATATTGTCTGATTTATTGTTGTCTAAGATTTACAATTATTAGATTTTGTATTATGTCTTGTTATTTCAATCCCAACACATTTATGAAATTTACTCTTTGCACGAGTCATTTTTGAGTCAATTTCCTAAATAGTTATAGCCACTCAAGTTGATGAATTTATCTAATAAAATTATTTTACTTTATTTTGTAATAAGAAATCAACTAAGTAATTTATTCCTCTGAAAGTCAACAACTAGGATCCACAGATATTTTCTTACGTATCTATTAAGATAAGCAGACAGTGAGAGATATTCACCAAAAAAAAAAATGAGTAGAGGGTTTTTAGAAGCACACTTAATTTAAAAACCAATTTATTCTTTTTGACTTAGTTCTAGTTGGATAAAATGTGATATAAACGTCACACTATTTTAATTTAATTGTTAGGCTTTGTCAAGGAAAAAAACTAGTAATTTATATTATAGTCAATGTAACATAAAAGATAAAAGATAAAATGTGATATGAACTTCATTGATGATCGAAGGACAAGGGAGGTCAGAAAAATAAAAGATATAGAACTTATTATTTTTATACCGGAAATAAAGAAGTAATTCATATTATTATATCATTCTAGATTAGACCATAAAGAAGATATTAAAATTATACATACGAAACATGTAAAAAAAAACATATATACTATCAGTTATTTGACATAGCTGCTATAACATATTCCCCATGTCCCTAATTACTTGTCCACTTTTCATTTTTTAGTTGTCCCAAATTACTTGTTCATTTTGGCAAATCAAGAAAGGACAATTTGTGTTTACCTATTATACCCTCAATTAATTACTACTTTTAAAAAGATAGTAACTTCTTGAAAATCTTAAGTTTTTAATTCATCCACTTCATAATTAATAGAGGTAAAATAGAAAACTCACTATGTCAATAATTATTTTCTTAATAAGTATGTCAATTCAAAAGTGGACAAATAATTAGAGACAGAGGGAGTATTATATTATCATATTACATATCAATCTCAAGGACGTCTTAACCCCTCGGCCATTAAAGTCAATTGCTTGAGGTCCTATGTTTTTGGGGGACTCCCATTTTAAAAAAAAAAATTATATGTACTATGAGTGCTATGATGTCTACTAAGGAAATTGCATATGAGATGAATATAGAACCTGAATTTTGTAAGAAACAATTTGATAAAGATATTGATAGTGAAACCACAAAGTCCCTTGAAATTAGAGTTGATTACTTTATATATATAGTAGATCAAGCTATTTTTTCACTTCAAAATAGATTTGAACTAATTGAAGCATATGAAAATATTTATGATTTCTTATTTAGTGAAAAATTGAGATCACTAGATAATGAGAATATTTTAAAAAACATTGTCTTAACCTTGAACATTCTTTAACACATAATAGTTATTCTGATATTGATTTATTTTTTGAATTAAAATTGTTAAGAGAAGTAATACTAGTAGAAGATAATGATTTAATAAAAATACTCAATCAAATAAAAAGACTTGATTCTTTTCCAAATACACATATTGCTTATAGGACAATGACACAATGTTAACTGTTCATGTAGTCGTTGCCTCAACCGAAACAAGTTTTTCGAAACTAAAATTGATTAAACTTATTTTAGATCAACAATGTCTCAAGAGATATCGAATGGATTAACCATATTATCAATTGAAAAGGAATTATTAAAACAAATCAATTATAAAACAGTAACGGGTAAAAAACATAAAAATCGTGTAGCTATTTATTTTATAATAAATTTTCATATTTGTAATTAAAATGTTAATGTTGTAAATAAAAAGACTAGAATAATATTATTTAAATAAAGGTCTTAAATAGTGTATTCTTGTAATTTTTCCAACAATAACTAATGACTTCGCATCTAAAAAAATCAGAAAGTAGATTTTAAATAAAAGTATATATGATGAAAAAATAAAATATTAGAATCCCTCTCTTAAATTTCGCTTTAGGCTCTCAATCTTGTTGAGTCAGCCCTGATCAATCTTTATAATTTGTGATTATTTTTTCTAATAAGATAGTATTCCCTTTCACTTCCATAAATCAAACCAAAGACTATGGAAAAAATGATTACAGTGGAGGAAATAAACTCACACTAATATACACATGTACATACACACAAAACACGTATTTATATTTAAAAAATACACAAAAGCACATACTTATGTTATTTTCTACAATAAACAAAGTACTTCATCATACATTCTCTCTCTTTTTTTTGTTTATTTCTTATGATTAACACCATGTAAAAGAATGATCTTCTTAACTGTTAGACATAATACCATTAATCTTTACATCATTTGATAATTTGTTCATGGACAAAGCTGCATTAAGAAACTCATCAATTGCTCTAATAGATGACCCTTTGAAACCCTCATCATCTATAATAGCATTACTTATCATTTCTCTAACTTCACAAGCTTTCCTTCTAATTTCATTCCCTTTCTCATTTATCCCCATAACAACCTCAATTTTTTCCAATATATCCTCATGCTTAACTTGAGAATTATTCCCTCTAGCTACCTCAACACAAACACCAACATCTTTTTCCAAGAACTTTGCATTGTAAAATTGCTCTGCTGCAATAGGCCAACCAAGAAGTGGCACTCCATTTTCAAGTGATTCCAATACTGAATTCCATCCACAATGTGTCAAGAAAGCTCCGACTGATTTGTGTGCCAAGATTTCAACCTATTGTGACAAAAAATGAAAATATGGTTACACGCTTATCTGATATTAGAATAGATAAGAGGTATCGGGTTCAAATCTCATAGAAAATTGAAAAGTAAAAAATATGTTCACCACGTGTTTGGTCCAAGTAAAAGAAGATATTAAATAATTGAAAGTGTGAAATCTCTGACAATTTATACTTTCAAATAAGTTGATCGCAAACCTGAGGAGCCCATTTCGGCACTATGAGTCCCCTATTTTGATCCTTGAAAACACGTTGAACAAACCCCTCAGGAAGCCACTCCTCTGCTCTGAATTCCATGTTTATGTCAAAACCCAAAGGAGGTCTAACAGCCCATATAAAGTTTACTCTACTAGCATTATCCAAGGCTATTGCCAATTCCATCATTTGTGATGCTGATATTCTGTTCTGAGAGCCAAAAGAAATGTAAAGTACTGATTCTTCTTCTTTTTCATCAAGAAATTTGATGAACTTCTCTGTTTCTTCCACTGTTTCATTACCAGCTCTTTGTTTATTACTTGTTGGCCAAGGTATTGGTCCTATTGCCCAAACAGGTATTCCTAATTTTCGACGAAAATATGTTAATCCAAGCTTGTCTAGACCTTCAATTGTATTGAAAAGAATCCCATCAGAGTTAATCCAGTTAGGAAGATTTTTCCAGTTGAAATTTGTGTAAGGATCATTAGAATCAGCTTCTAATAGACTTGGATTCAATTGACTAACATCAAGATTACCACCTTCTTGAAAATCAGGCATAGTAAAAACAAAGTTTTCTGTCTTTTTATGAGGCAAATTTAGCCACATAGAGTAATAACATGCCAAGCCAAAACCACCAGCCCCACTAAAAATGACATGAAAAATTCCAAATTCATGAGCTATATTTGCTGACCATCCAAAAAACATGTCTGATATAACACAAAGTGGCTTTTCAATAAGACTAGAAAGAAGATTTCTACATGAAGGTCCAAGTGAAGAGGAAATTGTTGCAAAATGTACAGAGAGTTTATAAGAAAGTGAATCAGTGTTTTCTATGAAGGTTCAAGTGAAGAGGAAATTGTTGTAAAATGTACAGAGAGTTTATAAGAAAGTGAATCAGTGTTTTCAGTGTTTGGAGGCAGACCATGTTCTGAACTATTGAATGGAATTTCAACAAGGGAAATAGATGAATTTTGTGGTAGAGATAATTTGAGTTTCTTGATATTGAGAGGTGTATTCACAAAAATTATGTTATAACCTTTTTTTTCTAACTTAAAGGCTAATGTTAAGAATGGTATAATGTGGCCTTGTGCCATGAAAGGGAAGAGAAGAATTGTTCCCTTTTTCTTCTCCATTTTTTGGTTCTTTCTACTAAAGAAAAATTCCTGCCAAGAGTTGACATATATAGAGGTGAAGAGGAAACAGAGGTAATAAAAGTGATTTATTTTTCCTTTTCCTTTTCTTTTCCTAAATTTCTTTTTGTTTCTCACTCGGTGTTCGGTATCTGGATTGGAGCCCGACTATTTCGAATTCTCCTCACTTAGGGCTCCATACAATAAAAAAAACCGTATGTCATTGCACACATAGAATATTGAGATGGTAGAATATACACAAACCTTACTTTAATTTTGGAAGGTAAGAAAAAAAAAATTATAGACCCTCGACTGGAGGAAAAGATGACAAATAAATTTTTTTTTTGTAAAAAAATGACAAATTATGCTGGAAAAACAAAATTGATAATAACTGGTAAAATAGTAGTCCAACTAAAGTACAACAATAGATTGTAACAGAAATCGAAGGAGAAAATTTATACAAGTAAAAAAGAAGAAGCTAAGAAATCAATTAAAAAGTTTTAAAAAGTTGCAAAGAATACTACTCTCTCCGTCCTATTTTATTATCCCTCCATTCCTTTTTATATGTCATTTCTTTTTGTAAATAATTGGATCATAATACTTGTCATTTTATAAAATCAATACATAAATTACCATATTTTTCCCATTATACCCTTGATAGAGTAGTTAATTAATCTTGATACATTAACTTCTTTTTCCATTCACTATTCTAAAAAATCTCATTTTGAAAAAGAAATATCAAGAAATAAATTAAAACATTTTTACACAAAATATATAGGAAAATTGAGATGGGAAAAAATTAATTTTTAAAATTTTTGAATCAATCGGTGAAAAAAATTGGCTCCAAAAATAAACTCAAATTTAAATAGTCATCTAAATGCATTTTAATTTTTGAAATCTAACATATTCATCATTTATTATAAGTTGACTAAATAAAACATTAAATATGGATAGAAGGGTAAAGTTACTTATTTTTTTAATGCAAGTGTAAATTAAAAAGGTGACATATAAAAAGGAACGGAGGGAGTATGTGTTAGTTTGATTCGGCCCGACACAAAGTTTAAGAAAGGAAAGAAGATTTTTGAAACTTGTAGTCTAAAATAAGTGATAGATATTTGTGTGACTATAAATCATTTCATTAAAGGTAAAATTGACATTTCAAAATTAAATTGATACTTAATATAGAAATATGTCATTCTTTCTAAGACTGACTAAAAAAAAGTAAATCATATGAATTGGGACGAAGGGAGTAACTGTTATCGAGATTCGAGAGGTTGACTATAAAAAGGGTGATTAAGATTTAAGCAAAGATGATAACTTTAGGGTGATTAAGATTTAAGCAAAGATGATAACTTTTGGCTCTTGGAAATACTTTTTTAAGAACATTTCCATGTTGTGTATTATTTTCATATATTGAATTGAATTCCAAGATACAATAATTTATTACTATAATATATTGTGACAATTGCGGTGATGAGACCAGAACTTGACAATTGCAAAATGTGATATAACGTCAGACTATTTTAATTTAATTGTTAGTCTTTGTCAATAACTTCATTGTTGATCGAAGGACAAGGGAGGTTACTGGTTAGAAAATATAAATGATATTGTCTTTGGTTATGTTTATACAAGCTGGAAATAAATTAAAATAGGTATAAATTAATACTAATATATAATATAAATAATATGACATGGCTACACAACATTTAAAAACATAACAGAGTATAGTTTTGGATACACAGCTTACCATAGTTATTGCTTACAATTAATGCATTCCATTAAATCCAATAAATACTTTGCCTAATATCCATAGTAAAATAAATGAGTATAATTTTGTGGAGACATTTTTTTGAAGTACTTTGGCTACTTCGACAATGAAAGAGAGAGCTTAAAAGGAATTAATTTTTGTGTATGATCTTCTAGAATGTTATCATTTTAGATAATTGACCATATAACATAATGCAAGTAAAAGTTTCCCGATTCGAAAATATATCTTACAAAGTTATTAAGTATTCAAATTTAGCAAAAGATTTTAATTGAAGGAATATATTAGAATACCATTCCAACTTTGGATTGTTTGTATGAGTTACATTTTATTTTATTTTAAACAAAGTTATACCACTAGACAGTGATCTAGTGGCTTTTTATTGATAATAATCATAAAAAATTCTCAATAGGAATTAGTACAAGCAAGGGAGGCCAGATCTTACCTTATCAATCCTAATGAGGTACGTAACCTCTACTAATTAACAACTAGTAACTGTTATCGAAATTCGAGAGGTTGACTATAAAAAAGGTGATTAAGATTTAAGCAAAGATGATAACTTTTGGCTCTTGGAAATACTTTTTTAAGAACATTTCCATGTTGTGTATTATTTTCATATATTGAATTGAATTCCAAGATACAATAATTTATTACTATAATATATTGTGACAATTGCGGAGTTGAGAACAGAACTTGACAATTGCACAATGTGATATAACGTCAGACTATTTTAATTTAGGCTTAAGTCATCTGCGGCCTCTTAAAGTTGTCCGCATAATTTTTGTAGACACTTCAACTAGGGCTAGAACCTATTGAACACTTTTATTTATTCAAATCTTGTTCCTATTAGACATTTTTCGACAATAAGTAAAAAATAAAAAATATATGTGTAATACACTTGTTGTGATGTGGCAAAATAACTAATTAAAAGATAACATGTGGCGTTGGGCCCAACAATTTTCCAAAATTATTTCAAATAAATTTTCCATCTATTTATTTTTTATAAAAATAAAAATAAATGAGTAGCCCAACCCTACCCATCCCCCTTTCTTCTTCATCTTCTTCCTAGCAAGATTTTATTTCTCAAAGGACAAAATTCAATTCTTTGTTAATTGCTTACATAATTATTTTTTATTCCTAATACGTGAGATCGATATATTCAAAGAGACTGATACAAGAATGATGAAGAAAGACACTGTCAATCATCTTGAGATCGATAACAAAGAGAAATCGAGAGGACCTAAATTAATTTTATTGAATCAATCTGATATTATGCTTGATAATTTTAGTGGGTTTACATTTAATTTGAGTGATAATATTTGTTCGAAGGTGACCGAGGTGGACGTCAATCGGCTAACTTTTTTCAGTCCAATGTTCTTTCTTCTTTTTTTCCTCCAAATTTAATTAGCTGATTCAATTTTTATTTTTTAATAAATGTTGAAAAGAAATATAATAGAAAAAGAAAAGAAAAAAATGGAGTGCAGTGGTCTTCAAGGAAAAGATGACTTACAGGGGTGCGGTGGGGGCTCTTTTTTTTTTTTTTTAAAGAATTAGTATTACTTTTAAATATATATTTGTTAAAGTTAAATTATTTAAATGCCAAGTGGCACTCAAAGAATAAAAAGTGTTAAGTTTTTTTGGAAAAAATAAAAATAAAACATTATTTAAATTTTTTCACCCGCTCAGCGAAAGTGTAAAATATTTCTTTTGCCACATCAACATTTTGTGTTTAATAGGTATATTTTTTGAACAATTCAGGTGTTCAATAGGTAATAGTTATAGTTAAGGTGTTTAAGTGAAATACGTGAACAACTTTAAGGGGCAGCAGATTACTTAAGCTTTTAATTTAATTGTTAGACTTTATCAATAACTTTAAAAACATAACAATGTATAGTTTTGGATACACAGCTTACCATGGTTATTGCTTACAATTAATGCATTCCATTAAATCCAATAAATACTTTGCCTAATATCCATAGTAAAATAAATGAGTATAATTTTGTGGAGACATGTTTTTGAACTACTATGACTACTTCGACAATGAAAGAGAGAGCTTAAAAGTAATTATTTTTTTGTGTATGATCTTCTAGAATGTTATCATTTCAGATAATTGACCATATAATATAATGCAAGTAGAAGTTTCCCGATTCGATAATATATCTTACAAAGTTATTAAGTATTTAAATTTAGCAAATGATTTTAATTGAAGGAATATATTAGAATACCATTCTGACTTTTGATTGTTTGTATGAGGCACATTTGTTTTTAATGATTTCCAGATATTATTATGTCTCAGGTGGTTAAATTATAATATCTTATAAGTTTAGGGTCTAGTTAAGCATTTTTTCGTGAGTTTTCAAAATTATCATTCATGTCAAATTTTAATTTCTAGATATATGTGTTTTATTTAAAAATAATTATTAGATTGGTTTAGAGAGTCGCCACTTAATTTTTAAAGTAAAAAATTAAGAAAACTAATTTTTTCAAAAGATTAAAACAAAAATCAATTGAAAATATTAAAGGGTTCAGGGTTCACATTAATGTTCTAAGAAGGGTTTTAAAGCACCTAGAACATCTGCTAACATGCGATTATTCGGTAATTAACTATTTGACTAAAATTTTAAGTAATATGAATATTTGTCTAAGTTGAGAACAAATAGTTTAAAACTATAAATTATTTTTAAGGGCAAGGGGAAAATTACTTAGACAAATAAAATAAATATTTTTGAAGTGATAACCTTATTTAATTTTAGAAAAAAAATAAAAAATAAGTGTTTACTCAAAATGGACTCTTTTGGGGAATTGAATTTTTTAAAACCTTGAAATCAATTTTGACAAATAAAACACATAATAGCGGTTAAATAGATAGGAAAAAGAATTTGGGCCCAAGTTTGGATCTGTTCGCCTGGGCAAGCACTTGGGCCTAATTTCAGTTGAAGGCTCATTTAAGTCATTTGTACCTGTCCTATCCTAACATAATAGGAATATTTTCTCATTGAGTCTTAGGCCCAATTCTTCCACCTGTTCTAAACTAACACATAATAACAATTAAAATGACAAGGGCTTAGACCCAAAATAACAAAATACAACTTTGGAATTAAGAGTGGCCATTTGGCCCAATCTTTTCAATTTCCTGATCTGTAGCATGTTCATTCAACTCTGGGACCTGTTCGTCGATTTTTATAGCTGGCTGACTCGGATGAAAAAGGAATTTGAGCCCTTACGGCTCTCCCGAAATGTAAGGAAAAATATGAGAATTCGTAGCGAACTCGGGCAGATTTCACATGCATAAAAAGGGAGAAAAAATTAGCATATGACCCAACCAAAATGGACAGAGAAGAATATGCTAAATTATGCAAAGCAAAAAAAAAGAGATATGTTTATACTATCATATAATTAAAAGAAATCATATAAGGCCAAAACAAAAAGCTTAAAAGAACATGGCTAAAGGACATGATGACTATTTGAACTTAATAGATTAACATGGTAGCTAGTGAAATGCAACAGTGATCGAAAGGCGAACTTCACTTAATTACCAAATGCTATAGTGAACAATATCTTTTGATGAAAATTAAGTAAAGGTGAGCCAATAGGGAAAGCTACTGACATTACTAACATATACATAAACTAAGAAGGACAACGTAACAAACTAAAAAGTAAAGCATGATAGGTAAATCTCACATACTACCCCTTTAAAAAGAAAATAGCACACTTCAATACTATCAAATTTAGTACAGAGAGCACTTAAACAAAGACAATTTTAAGAATAAACCCACACTTGGATGTAATTAAAACATGCTTGCAACAAAGGGCACATACTGGAGAACTCAGCCTGGAAAGCTAACAAAAATAAAACCACCTACTTAACTCAAAGAAACAAGACAAGGAACATGACCAAGAAGAATAGACAAATAACCTTAAACCCACTTCTAACAAGACTAAAATCCATTTAAATAAAACAAGAGATTTGAAACTCGGGCTGAATCAACTCACAAGCAGTAAACCATTTAAACATCAATGATTAAGCCAAACGGGGAAGAGATAAGCCGAAGATTGCTCCAGGCTGTGAGAAGACGAACATAGAAGGGAAAGAATGAAACAACCAAGACCATTTTAACGAAAGTGATTTTGATACATGCTTTAAAAATCGTTTATTAGCATGCTTCAAAATTAAGACCGAAATGACATACATGTGAAAACTTGGTAAAACATAAGCTAAATTTAGCGAAGCGATCAATACCAAACTAATACTACATTAGCTTCAAAAAACCATCCCAATACTAGTTGACAACAACAAAATAGCACACGAATCTTCAAAACTACCACACCTCAAAAAGCAAAAAAAAAAAGTGAACAATAGGCATCCTATTTGAGAATAAAGTCAAGAAAAAAAAGCATAATATATTGCAATCTGGAAATGGGGAAGACAAACTTTGCTTTTGGAAATGGATTCGACCAGAACAAACCATATAAAGAATCAAAACGAACAGCAACAATACAATCCAAGAACTCAAACAAGGGGCAAATATAACACGTAGCTTGATGTTGACATCTCGGTTCATTCATTCAACTTGAGGTGAAAGAATGAAGGATATGACATCAAATATTGAGCAATAAAGCGGATTAAACAACGTTCAAGAGACAAGCTCAATAAGGAAGAACAACGAAACAACACTCCAAATAAAGCAGCAGAGAAACACCAACGAATTTCCAAAGTTTAACTCGACATTACGACTAATCTCATGAAGACAACCGAGAATATAAGCCTCATACATCAATCTTAACAGCAGCAAACAGCCAACAACCAACAGAACAGTGATTTCCCAATATTAACAAAACAAAATAGAGAAAGAGATGAAGAGAAAAGCCATCGGAGGAAGTGCTACCTTTTCCGGGCAGCGAACAAGGACGGGACGAGCTGGGAATGAAGCTTTTCCCTACACCACCAGCGAAAGACTCTAATGGAAAGCTTGAATTGTAAGCGAATAACCTAAGAATTTCGGCAATACGAACAACTATCACCCTAAATTCTTTTGCTTACTTATGCTCTGTAACTTGTATCTTTTCTTGTGTTTTTCTCTCTAAAGTCGACCTATTTTTCCAACCCCTATTCATGAAAAATAAAGAAGGTTATATAGAGAGGGAAATAGGTTGAAATAAGGGGAAAACCGAGAGGGATGGATGGATTTTTCGAATTCGAAATTCAAATTTTCCTTAAGAGATAAGGTTGCTCCTGGAATTTTGTACGAAAATTGTACAAATTTAAACGGATAAAGAACGGAGGCCGTTGATATTGAGCCAAGGACGAGTGAATCGCGGAGATCGTTCCACCTGGCTTGCTCGCGTACAACAGACGAGAACAAAGGCTACTTTTCCTAGAAATCTCATACGAATGGATAAGGGAGAGAAAGGGGACGCGGGACTAGATCGATTTCCTAGACTCGGGTCGCGCTGTTGTTGCTAGTTCGCGAGGTTCTGGGTTTCACGTCTGATTCTCGTGAAGAAGAAAAGTAACAGGGGTCGGGTATGGGCATTGTATTTCTGTTGTATGTATTTGTTGTTGTATGTAATGGATTGGGATTGGATTCTGTAATGGGCTGGGTATTTAGATGGTGAAGTAATGGGCTGAAGGGAATGTGAGTAAAAGGGACCAAATTTAGTCTTAAATATTGGGTTTAAGGTGAGGTAAAATATAGGTTAGATTCGCAATAGAAAAATATCTAAACGGATTGCAATTTTAGCCAAATTAGAATTAAGAAATTAGTCAAACTTAATTTAATTGGTGAATTCGGCTAAAACTAAATAAGATAAATTAGTATTGATTAATTACTAAGCTTCTTAATCCTAACAAAATAAAATAATTAATTTACTTGTAAGCTAATTGACTCGAAAATATAAACTACAATTAAGCTAAACTAAATAACAAAACATTTAATTAAAAACAAAATCTTTTGAGACGATTTGCAAATATTCATAAAATATACTAACTATATACATAATCATCTAAAACATATATATTATAAATAAATAATATATATATATATATATATATATATTAATTTTATAAAACTAATTATTTTAAATCGTTAAAAATTGAAGAAGCTCGATGATTAATCTATATTGTGGAGGTCCAAAATTGGGTGTCGACAATATGTACTCAGATAGAAGAGGTATTAGGTGATGTTTATTCCAAATTTTATGTATCCAAGTGAATTCACATGTGTCTGACTCTCCCGCTTGTCTTTCTCCTATCTCGCTTGTCTCTATACCTTTCTCGCTCACAACTCTCCTTGTGTATTTGTATTTCAGATTGTATCTAGACTAGATACATGTATCTAATGTGACTTACATGTATATACAAACTCTCGTGTTTGCCTTTCTCGTTTCTCGCTCGCCTCTATCCCTATGTATATGTATTTCAGAGTTATCTGATACTAAAAAATACATGTATCTATGTCATGACCCAAAAAATAACCGTGATGACACTTGTCTATTCCCACCAAAACAAGTCAGCCTCAACCCAATGAAACGAACGAAATGCGGAAAGTAGAGCAATAATAACAAAAAGGTGGAAAACTTAGTCATTCTAATATAACCCCCAAAATATGATTGTCACGTGTACTAGTCATTAATACATAACCTTCGTAATTGAAAGATAAGTACAAGTTTCAATGTCTTTGTTTCTCAAATAGAACAAAGAATAACAAAAAGGAAAACAGAGGACCCGCCGGGATGACAAACAACTACCTCTCAAAGTCCTTCAACAAGCCTTAAGTATAGAAGAAAAAGAAGGGAAATCACACGAAGTCATGCTTGGAATCGAGCTCAGAACCTGCACAAGTGTCAAGTGTAAAAGCAAGGAGTGAGTACAAACAACGTGGTACTCAGCAAGCATCCTGATAAACAAAGCAAAACTAGCTAGAAAACGAGTACTCCTTTCATCCCAACCAAATCTCCTCAAAGTACAACCTTCATAGAAATCAGCTCAACCTAACAGTTCATAATATACAGTTCACAAGTCCTCATAACCCTAGTAACAGGTGTACAAAGCCGAACCAAAAACTGAACCTAACCACACATCGAGTCAAATCAAAAAATAAACCCAACTAATGGTTTCGTTTGACTTGATTTGGTATTGCAAAAAATAAACTCGACTATACTTGGGTTGGTTTGGTTTTAACTAATAAAATCAACCCGAGACAAAGCCAACCCAACATTATATATATAATTCTTAAAATTTATTTTATACATAAAAGTATTTACTCTAATGCAATTTCTAACTATTACTTATACGTTTTCATAATTTTTATCTTTTCACATATTTTTTTCAAGTTTTTTGAGACTTGGAATTTTGAATGGTCCAGTAAAGGTTATAGTCTATAGATATTAGTAACTCTAATATAACTCAATTCAAAATCAAATTAATACTAATGAGAACAAAAAAATTGATTCAACACTAAGAATGACACTAATGTTGAATATTTGTTCTTTAGTTTTTGTCACACCCTGACCCTGGGCGCAACTGGCACTCGAGAACAATTGTTGGCCTCAAACGAACCCTTAGCCTGGCTTAACTCTCAACGGAAGACTTACTCAACATAATATAACTTTAAAAGTAAAGCTTTAACTCAAGCTAACTAACTCAGAATATTTAAAGAAACATTCACTAGCAAAAGTGGCAACTCAAGTCTCAGACATCAATAACTGAAATGAAAAAGTCTTATGAACTATGTCTATCTATCTATCTATGAAGCCTCTAATACTATGAGGGATGTCGGGACAAGACCCCCGATCATCCTAACAATTGAAATAACTGAAACATAACAAAAGGGATCCTCCGGAAGCAAGAAGGCTCACCAAACAACTCTAGAGCTCAACTGGATCAACGAAGCGCTGGATGTTGATCCTGGTTACCTGTATTTGCATCATAAAAAATGCAGGACAAATGGCGTCAGTACATGGAATATGCGAGCATGCGAGGGGAATTCTAAAACATGACATAACCTTGAACTGGAGATAAAGAAATAACTTACCTCGTCTCAACTCAACTCATTCCAATATAAAGTAGTAATAAAGATGCATTATAGAGAAAAGCTTTTTAAATCAGTAGACAATAACTCAATGTATTAGATAATACAATATAGCTCAGTGTGTATATAAAAATACAAGTAACTCTGTGGGAGATTCTCTAACCGACAACCATCACTATGAGCTATGTGATGATACAGCATCTTGCCCACGCTGCTAGAACTGTCCTATACTTTTCTGGGGTATAGGACCTACTACTGAGTGGATCCACTAGTCTATGCTAAAAGCACTAAGGAATCATCTAAAAAGTATGACCTTTCTACCCACGTTGGCTACATGGTTTATGGAGACTTTGAGTTATCTGAACTCGTCCCCATATCGGTGCTCAATACTACTCCCAAAATGTAACTAGCTCATATTTTTTTAAAACATAACTCTTTCTGTGGTTTGAGATTATTACTAAAAAATCTTTCTCTTAAAAGAGTTGGTACTAAACATTGCTCATGAAAACTCTTTTCGAAATCGGTGTTTCTTCTATGCTTAAATGTAAAGGCATTCACTCTTGGGAATACTTAGTTCTCATATATCATTTTAAAGAAAATGAACTCGGCTCTGCTCTTCCTCAAACTCAAATGCTCAAGTCTTAAAACAAGTTTAAAACGATTGTAAAAGACTTACTAAAATGACTCAGATGAACTCTCAAGACTTGACTCTTAGCTCTACCTTGAATTTGAATTCAAGGTTATGATTCATGTTTGAATGATTTCTAGATCTTTAGATGTAGTTTAGAGTAGTTAGAATCGATAGGAAGTAAAGGTATACTTTAGAAGAACTTAGACGGGGTAAACGACGAAAAAATGGCGGGGGCAGGCGACCCTGGCACACTGTTGGCGCGGGGGGCCAGCCCCTAAACTTCAGTGACCCACCTATTTCTGGCGCACTGCTGGCGTATCTATGGAGCGCCGCGCCACCATTCCCCCAGACAATTCCGACGAATTTTCTACTCATTTTTTGACCTTAATTCGACTAAAATCCAATGGGTTTTTCCCCAATCACTTAGAATCGAATACTCAACGTATGTACACGATAATCTACTCGAAACAACCCTCAAAACACTAACACTTATCCCAAGAACTCATCGAAATCCCAACAATCAAGATTATGAAAGGTATTCCAAGAAAACTCAATAAGAACTCAAATCCTTCAACATTAAGAACAAATTTGCGCTGAAAATAACATGATTGGCGTGTGGGTGAACGAACCCAACACTATGAGAACTCCCACACCTCTTAGGGATCAAACCATTGGAGAAAATCCGCAAGAAAACCTCAAGAACTCGACGAACGCTTGAATCTTCTCCTCTTTTCTTCTCTTTTCTTTTCTTGAACTCTTTTCTAAAACCTTAAGCGTATTTTGATTTGGGAAAACTGAACCAAATCAATTTAGACCCCTAATTATTTACGAAAAATGCTTAAATCTGAAAAGGTAAGGAAAAGACCAAAATACTCCTCATATTTTCGGGTAACTTTTCTTAATTGAACAGTCTGACTTAAAACACCCACATATCCCTCATACGAGCTTGAAAATTAGCAAACTCGATGGCGTTGGAAAGAGGATTCCAAGACCTTTCATTTGATATCTTATGAGACACCTAACTCATCATGTACGGAATGTTATGGTCGTTTGAAGTTGACACAAACTCATAACTTAAGCATAACTTGAAAATTTTCAGATTTAGCTTATTTCCAATTTAGTTCTTTCTATTTTTAACTCTTTCAAAAACCGAGGTGTTACGGTTTTACATTGGTTTAGATTTTTAAAATATATAACCTAATTTTAATTTTCTTTAATGTTTAATCATGTAACTAATACTTATTAGACTTATTTTCGCATGATTTAGTACTTTTAAATTATGATCATTTTCATTATGACTTGTCAAATTGCAATATTTATTTTATACAATTTCATTATTATTTTTTATTAAATATTTTGATGTCATCACTCATCTCATTATTTTGTGTTATTTTCTTAAGAAACACATGTTTGTACGAATACTTTACGGAAAAATCTGAGGTTTATTAGTTTGGTTTGATTTAAAAATTCGACACAAATGGTTTGGTTTGATATTTGAAAATTTTGAACAAATCTGGAAAAAATTGGGGCTGAAAAACACGAAAAATTTGACTTTTATTAGTTTGATTTGGTTTATAAATTTAAAAATTTGACACAGATGGTTTGGTTAGATATTTGGAAAAACCCAAACCAATCCGTTCATGTACACCCCTAACCCTAATCCAATAGTCATAATTCAACAACTATCAAGTATCAAGTACGGCAATCACAAATGTCAAATAGATCAATCGTTGGTATCAAGTACATCAAAGCACAATAATCAAGCACACTGAGCACAAATTCACAGATTTATCACTCACAATATCAATTGAAACTCATGAAAACTGCCTATAGTTCATGAACTCGCTAATAATGATCTCGACATCAATATCACTCGGCGGTAATGACCTAGGCATCAATATCACTCATTGAAAATGACCTCGACATCAATAACACTTGTCGGAAATGACCTTAGCATCAATAACACTTGTCGAAAATGACCTCGGCATCAATAATCATTACATGTCTCATCATGGTGCTCAGAAATCAATGCAAGTAAGCAATTTTATACCACAAGGAAGAGACAATAACTAAAGCAAATCAAGTCTACAATAAAGTTATCAAAGCATTTTATCAATCATCACATTAGGGTTCACAACAAGGCAAATTCACAAAGTATTATGATAAACATGTTGCCTTGTCATTAATCCCCTTTTTATTCATTAATATAAATCAAGTGAAATAATTGAACTCATCACCTCGTTCTCATTACTCCCAAACACATACAAATGAAGAGAAATGCACGATTCTACTAATTTTACAAGGTTTAGAAGATCACTTGCCTCAATTTCAATCAAAGATCAATCCAAGAATTGAGTCTTCCGTTTCCAAACAATGTCCAAAGTCATACAAACTAATTCAATCAAATAATCACAATAAGATTTCGAAAATAACAACACTTAATTCAAACATTTGCAAAATTGGTCAAATCATCTCAAGAACCTAATTTCAAAAATGAGGTTTGAATCCGAAACTCTTTACTTGAAAACATTACCCAAGGCATTTGGAACTCATTGGTGAAAACCATTTCAAAAAAGGATTTAAAATCAGTCCATAATCACTATTTTACTAAATTCTTGGGTTCTTCAAGAAAGAACCCAATTAATCATTTCAAAACCTTGATTCGAACACTTAAATTGATAAAAAAATAATGGGTAAATGAAGATTTAAGATTAGGGATCGTTACCCAAATATTTCTTCTCAAAAGTTTTGTTCAAATCGCCACGCCAAAGCTCCCAAAACTCAAAAATGATGAAATGATGTTGAAACCCTGATTTTTGGAAGATATTTTGTCCAGGGGTCCTCCGCGAACGCGGACCCCTATCGGCAAATGCGGCCCCCGACTCATTAAAGCTCCGCGATCGCGGAGGGTTGGCTTCAGCACTACAAAACAGAAAAATCAACCAAACACATAATCGTCGAAAGAACCATCGGGATTCGTTCTGAACGCCGTACACATAAGCCATTTATGTGATTTGACTATATTCGACGTTCCAGACTCAATGGAACCATAGAAATACAAATATGAGGTCTCCTTGACCCAAGTCCCGTGTAAGACCCAAGAAACTAATCATAATGCCTAAAAAGGTCAAATCAAGCTCGGGAACTCTAAAAATTCAACCAAGACCTCACCTAGGCCTAAAATCATCCTCCAAATCCAATGAAACTCTCGAAATTCCAATTCGAGCATCTAAACACCGAATATTGACCAAAGTCAATCCAAAGGCTAAATTTTCAAAAATTTCCAACTTAGGACCTCAAATCCTTAAAAAGACTCCGAATTTGAAGCTCATCGACCAATTTCCACATTTCAGGACTGATGAAATCGATAGAATTTCATTCCGATATTCGAAACTCCAAAATATACCAAAAACCACTTTTAAGCAACCTTATCAAACTCAAAACAAACAAATTTCACAAGTTTTTACTCAAATCTTGAAACCAACTTCAAAACTCAATCAGAAATGACTCGGGGTTAAAATCGGGAGGGGTAAAACACTAAATTTCACGAAAATTTCCAAAAACGACCAACAGGGTCATTACAATCTAGATATATATGACTTGAAATCTTATATGAAATTATTAATTAGTAAGATAATGTGTAATTATTTCAAACTAAATGATGAATTAGTAAATATGATAGGAATATTTGTGTAATTAGGTATTATTTTTCATTGTGTAATTATTTCAAAATAAATGATGAATTAGTAAATATGATAGGAATATTTGTGTAATTAGGTATTATTTTTCATTTTTTATCAGATTACATATCAATCTTTATTACATAGAGTTATTTGTGATTAGTTTTTCTAATATCATATCCCCTTTCGCTTCCATAAATCAAACTAAAGCCGATGGAAAAAACAATTAGGGTGAAGGAGGAAACAAACTCACACTTAATATACACAAACACATATTTATATTAAAATATACACAAAAGCACATACTTATGTTATTTTCTACATTAAACAAAGTGCTTTAATCATATATTCTCTCTTTGTTGTTTAATTCTTATGATTAACACCATGTAGAAGAATGGTCTTCTCAACTATTTCCATTAATCCTTTCATCATTTGATAACTTGTTCATGGATAAAGCTGCATTAAGAAACTCATCCATTGCTTTAATAGATGACCCTTTGAAATCCTCATCATCTATAATAGCATCACTTATCATTTCTTTAACTTCACAAGTTTTCCTTCTTATTTCATTCCCTTTCTCATTTATCCCCATAACAACCTCAATCTTTTCCAATATATCATCATGCTTGACTTGAGAATTATTCCCTCTAGCCACCTCAACACAAACACCAACATCTAGTTCCAAGAATTTTGCATTGTAAAATTGCTCTGCTGCAATAGGCCAACCTAGAAGTGGCACTCCATTTTCAAGTGATTCCAACATTGAATTCCATCCACAATGTGTCAAGAAAGCTCCAACTGATTTGTGTGCCAAGATTTCAACCTGTTGTAACCAAAAAAAATAATTAACGTAAGCTTTAAGATAATATGGTTACACGCTTATCTGATATTTAGAAAAACAAGAGGTCTCGGATTCAAATCTCAAAGCAATTTGAAAAACACAAGCTTGGTCCCACAAAAAGAATCAAACCTACATGTGAGATGGCATTTTAAGATATTAAATAACTAAAAATTTGGATGAAGTTCCTAACAATTTAAACTTTCAAATAAAATGGTTACAAACCTGAGGAGCCCATTTTGGCACTATAAGTCCCCTATTTTGATCCTCGAAAACGCGTTGAACAAACCCCTCAGGAAGCCACTCCTCTGCTCTGAATTCCATGTTATTGTCAAAACCAAAGGAGGCCTAACAACCCATATGAAGTTTACTCTATTAGCTTTATCCAAGGCTATTGCCAATTCCATCATTTGTGATGTTGATATTCTGTTCTGAGAGCCAAAAGAAATGTAAAGTACTGATTTTTCTTCTTTTTCATCAAGAAATTTGATGAACTTCTCTGTTTCTTCCCCTGTTTCATCATCAACTCTTTGTTTATTACTTACTGGCCAAGGTATTGGTCCTATTGTCCAAACAGGTATTCCTAATTTTCGACGAAAATATGTTAAACCAAGCTTGTCTATACCTTCAACTGTATTGAAAAGAATCCCATCAGAGTTAATCCAGTTAGGAAGATTTTTCCAATTGAAATTTGTGTAAGGTGTTGGTAAACATATATTCACAGCGGAAGCATACCAGAATCTTTTTACTTACATGAATAATAGATAACCAATATTGTTTATGCTAGACCACATAATCATGCTAGAACACATAAACATACTGAAACTTAATTCGATAAATACCTCTTGAAGCATGAACAGATACCTTCAAGCGAATCCCCAAGTTAGACAGTCCTTCAAGTGAATCTACAAGATAGCCATGGTCTTCTACAGTGATCCCAAGTTCACATCTGAACTCTCTCAATACTAGGGTGGGCAAGTATCGAATAGAAAACTAAACAATCTAGGGCTAGAATAATCCCTAATTATAGAGATTTCTTCAAAGTCCAAAGAGGAGAATCGAACACACGTTATTTTTCTTCAATTGAAAAATACACGCTAGTTTTCTTTTTTATAAGAAAACTAACGCCTCTCCCCTTTTCCCTTTAGA
The DNA here is from genome assembly GCF_000226075.1 of Solanum tuberosum. Taxonomy (NCBI): domain Eukaryota; kingdom Viridiplantae; phylum Streptophyta; class Magnoliopsida; order Solanales; family Solanaceae; genus Solanum; species Solanum tuberosum. The sequence goes on along the minus strand of NW_006239096.1, from coordinate 751,756 downwards.
ATTAGGATTCTGAGTTCTAGTTAAATATGGGCACTGGAGGGACCACATAATTAATTACTGAGGCTTCCTATTATGGAAATAATTCCAAATAATTAATTTGAATTATTCTTACCATAATAAATTACAAATCATTCCACTAGAAATTCGTAATTGCACTCCTCTATTTATATTTTGTAATTCCCCATTAAACACTTATGTAATTCCCCATGTTAAGATTTCAGATACTAATCAATAAATTAAATTACTGACGAATTTAACTTAATGATTAATTTCCTTTAGAGCACTACTTAACTTATTTCATGTGTCGGATTCATAAATCCACTTGCAAGGTTTGACACGATGAAAACTTATAAGTTTCTCAAAAAGGCATATCAATCAATCTCTATAACGAGACATGGATTTCATCAACTAACTTATTATTTCACCAATATATATTATTATCATCCAACTTACCAGGAATATTGACCCATCTCAGAATCTCACCTTTTAATAAATCAAAACGATAATTAATATATACAGATCATAATAGTTATATCAGGATTAAGAATATAAGTACATTTAATAGTTTAGAGAATATGTTTTGTCAGTCAGTCTAAAACAACTATCTCTACTCGGTCCCGTTCAATACATACAAAATGCACTAGCACAAGAAGTTGGAACTATACCGTTCCCATAATCAAGATAAATTACCTATAATCTTGTGCTACAATCGTACCGATGGCATGTCCAATTTCCATCCTAGATTGTGAACAAAAATCTTTATACTTATAAGAACCGATGATTTAATCCTCTGTGTATAAGCTAAAACTCTACACACTAAATCATCTACTATATAAGTAAATAAACACCATAAACGAATATATGATCTATTAAAATTGAGCAAATATTTATTCTATAATAAATATTATTTCTAACACATGGTTAATAGTATATATCCCAACATAAGGATCATTAGAATCAGCTTCTAATAGACTTGGATTCAATTGACTAACATCAAGATTACCAGCTTCTTGAAAATCAGGCATAGTAAAAACAAAGTTTTCTGTTTTTTGATAAGGCAAATTTAGCCACATAGAGTAATAACATGCCAAGCCAAAACCACCAGCCCCACTAAAAATGACATGAAAAATTCCAAATTCATGAGCTATATTTGCTGACCATCCAAAAAACATGTCTATATAACACAAACAGTGGCGGACCCAGGATTTTCACGAAGTGGGTTCAAAATATAAAAAATAAAACTAAAATGTGGCCATAGGGATTCGAACATGGGTTGACTGGGAAAATTGAACCCTTTTCACCACTCAGCCAAGGGTCACACTTGTGTTAGTGGGGTCAAAAGTTAATATATACATATAAAATTTTAAAAACTGATTATCGGTGTTATTTTTCAACGAAGTGGGTTCATATGAACCCACTTGAATCACTGTAGGTCCGCCCCGGATAATACACAAAGTGGCTTTTCAATAAGACTAGATACAAGATTTCTAAATAAAGGTTCAAGAAAAGAGGAGATTGTTATAAAATGCAAGGAAAGCTTAAAAGTAAGTGAATCAGTGTTTTCAGTGTTTGGAGGTAGGCCATAATCAGAGCTATTGAATGGAATTTCAAGAAAGGAAATAGATGAATTTTGAGGGAGTCATGAATTGTTCCCTTTTTCTTCTCCATATTTTTGGTCCTTTTTTCTATAGAGAGAAAATAAAGCCAAGAAATTTAGACATTTATAAACGCAATTACTTTTTTGTAAAATTATTCTTCTATGATAAATAAGAATAGATCTTCTAGTATCGGAGCTATGGATAATAAGAAATATAGTAAGAAACATACTAGTAGAAAGTTAAGAAAAATAAGAAGAAAATTAAACAAACTATATCCGGAATATAAACAACTTAATATCACAAAAATTGATAACGAAAAATTAGACCAATTAATAGATAATATCTAAAATAGAATATAAATATATTCAATATTTAAAGATGCAATGAATAGCGAGAATAACGAATATAAAGAAAAACTTACTGAAATAATTATAGTGAAAAGACAAGAATTAGAACATAGGCAAAATAGACTTAAAATAACATATTCGCAGGAATTTGTAAAAAAATCTATAATAGCACAGAGAAAAAACTATTTTATATCTAGAAATACAAATAGAAAGTTTAGAATATAAACTTCAACACAATCTATAAATGAATAAGGAAGAATACGC
>NW_006239096.1:724290-745090 GCF_000226075.1 Solanum tuberosum | reverse complement strand
GTGGCAATACAATAGAACTCATTGCATGTATTATTCAGGAACATTTAATAATACAGAAATAAAATGGAAAATAAATAGAAAAGAATTTATATTCAGTATATAAGTGTTTATTATCATTTGAACCATATATTGTATATAACAAATTCATTATAAGAACAGATAATACACAAGTAAAATGGTGGCTAAACAAGAAAAATACAAGATTTGGTAACAACAAAAGAAATAAGGAGATTGGTATTAAATATATTAAATTTTACATTTACAATTGAAGTAATAAAAACTGATAAGAATGTTATTGCAGATTACCTATCACGACAAAGCTACTAAGACTGAGACTGAGGAAGATGATACAATTGAAAAGATACTCAAAGTTATTACTACACTTTGTACAAAAGTGGATAGTATGGACAACGAGATATAAAAGCTAAAGACTAATGAAGATAATCTGAAGTCTAAAGCTAGTATAAGTCAGCAGCATGACTATAAAAATAGCGGAGCTATGTCGATCGGAAGACAGAAAAAAATCCAGAGCTAAAAGGTGACGTTGGGAAACACCTAAAAATCCATAACCTTTGTTTAAATACAGCTGCAGGTACAAGCCAACGAGTTAGTGAAAAACATAAAAAACTCAAACTTAAACCAGTTATTCGAAAAACCATTTACCCCAAGGCCAACACCAAAAAACATATTGACTATAGAACCACAAACTTCTACATACGCGAATAGCCTACACCATGACAAAAGGACATATAACCATATTACGCGAACCTATATAGAAAATATATACAAAATCCAAGCATTTTTAAATCTTAAACCCAAATCTACTACAACCCAAGAACCCAACCAGGATTATTTAACCCAAAAATTACAAGGTTATAATAAACTAATTGCACAACCAAAAACTAACGCCAACTTAGTAAGGACATGTTACAACTATGGACTATTAAATACAGTATATACTTATGACGGAGAGGAACTAAGTGGAATACCAAAACTACACAAAGCATTTATTAATACACCACATATGACAAAGAGTATAATGTAAATATTTCCTTTTATCATTAAAAGATTTTATTCACTTCAATGGAATATATTACACTATTAGATATGCTTAAAATTACTTTTTATATAATAGATATTGAATGTCCTTCAATTTCCTTATGTATTTTATTTTTTTTATATTTTAAATCACGTTAGTAAAAATTTTGACTCCAAAATTAATGATGACGAAGTCCAATATTTTGTATTATAAAAAGTAACAGAAATTCAAAGGAGAAACACTACAAAAAGTAATAATATTACTACTAATATTCATATTATAAAAAGAAGAAGCTAAGCAATCGAATTAAAAGTTTTGAAAAAATGTTAAAAGTAATTGTTATCGAGAGGTTTAGAATCCGTTTGGATTGACTTAAGAAATAGTTTTTAAGTCAAAAATAAAAAGTCAAATTTAAATGACTTTTAAGTCAAAAATAAAAAGTCAAATTTAAATGATTTTTAAGTCAAAAAATAAAAAGTAGGAGAGACCAACTTTTGGTTTTTGACATATTTTAAGTTTTTTTTACCTTGTCAAACACTTACTAACTTATTTTAAATTATTTTTGACTTATTTTAAATTATTTTATATTTATCAAACAATTCCAAAAATCAAAAACAGACTTAAAAGTAAGTTTTACTATACTTGTAACTTAAAAGTCAATCCAGAATACTCTCTCTTTATCACAATTTTATAATCACAACACAGCCTTTAAAAATATTTTTTTTATTCTTCTCTTTTTAATCTTTTGGTTTTTCCACGATTGTCAAGACTCAAGAGAATATTTTAAATATTTTAAATAATTTGAATATTTAAATTTTAAAGACATAAAAATCACTTACATGATGAATCTAGTTACTCTATTTATTCCTTACAATTAAGTTAATTAGTGGGATTGTAAAGTGCACTAACGTAATAATACAATATTTCTATGTCTAAAATATGTAAATCATTGACTTTTTCACTAATCTCAAGAGAATTGCAAGAGCTCAATTTGCTATTTAATAAACTCTTATAAAAAGGATAATTAAGATTTAAGCAAAGATGATAACTTTTGGCTGTCGGGGTTATTTTAAAAACATTTCCATGTTTTGTATTATTTTCAAATAATGAACTGAATTCCTAGATCCAACAATTTTTTATACTTTATATATAAAAGTAACATATTACGGCAATTGTGGTAATTAATGAGAGCAGGACTTGATTCAGTTTTTTTTATTGTTGGAGAGTTGGTTCCAATATGATTATTTTCAATTTTTTTATATTTAAAAAAAATAATTAATCAAACTATATATTTTTGTTTGAAACATCTTTAGGAATGTTTTAAATATCATGTGAGAAATTCAACACAAACACAATATTGTAGCCGTATAACTATATAATTTTATGAGTTTACATGTGCATAGTCAAAAAAAAATTCAGTAGTGTTTATACACTTATATATTATGGTATAATATAATATGGCTACACCTACATAACTAATGTATCTACTTTGTATAAAAGTATATTAAAATATATCTATCTTAAATAAACATGTATAGTAATGTATAAAAGTGTATTAAGTATGACTAGCTATACTGACGAACTTGATCTTCTGTTTTATTTAGTTTCAATTCTAGTTTAAAATCAATCCAAATTTCCACCAAACGGCGTCATATTTGTAGACAACCTCCTTAGACTATTTTCAACTAGTCTAAACGACACACTTCTAACTTTCTCATAAATATCATATTCGAAATTCAAAACCACCTCTTCAAGCTTACTCAATAATAATGAGTTATCTTCTTAATATGTTTTTCACCACCCAAATCATACAAAATGAGTATTCTAATTATACAAGTCGAACTCCAAACAAAACAAATTAAGTTTGTTAACTAACCACCAATAAAACTCATAATTTACAAATTCAATTTTGAAGATGTGAATTAAAAGATTTTAACAGTGGAGACAATCTAATTTCTTACGAAATGGGCTAATGGTGGATAGGGTGATGCAATAACTCTCTAATGAACATAGGGTGTAACAATTTGTCTAAACACTAGATATAGGACCCCGTGCCAGCACGGGGCCCAATATATATATTTTATTATTTTAATTTATGTTATATTATGAAATTTGAGAAGTTATTGAAAATTTTATATGATTTTAAAAATATTTTAAATTGTTAGCTATTGTGATTTGTAGTACTTTTTTTTAACATAATTTTGAAAATAATATTTATTACTCTGTTTGTTGTAATTTATGTGGCACACGCAGAATTTTAAATATTAACTATTTTTTATATGTCTCTTTAATATATTAAGTTGTTAATTATTGTATTTTATAGTACATTTTGAACCTAATTTTTTAATAATATATGTTATTTGCCATGTCCCAATTTATGTGGCATTAATTGATAGATTTGTTGGAGTCGAGAGATTTATTTTGTTAATTATTGTAATTTATAGTTTCTTTTTCGTCAATTTCAAACAATATATGTTTATCATATAATCCATTTTATGTGGTACCAATAGAATTTAGAGAGTCAATTAAATTTTTTATATAACTTTTAAATATTTAAGGTGTTACTTATTGTAATGTATAGTATTAGTTATATTATTTTAAAATATATTTAAATATTATATGTTAGGTTTTTTATCCTAATTTATATGGCATTGATAGAATTTAAAGTGTCAAATAATTGTTAATTATTGTAATAGATAATATGGAGTATTTAAGTCATTTATAGTATAGTATAATTAATATATAATATGTAGTATTTAAGTGTCATATTATGGAATTTGAGAAGTTATTGAAATTTTTATATGATTTTAAAAATATTTTAAATTGTTAGCTATTGTGATTTGTAGTACTTTTTTTTAACATAATTTTGAAAGTAATATTTATTACTCTATTTGTTCTAATTTATGTGGCACATGCAGAATTTCAAATATTAACCATTTTTTATATGTCTCTTTAATATATTAAGTTGTTAATTATTGTATTTTATAGTACATTTTGAACCTAATTTTTTAATAATATATGTTATTTGCCATGTCCCAATTTATGTGGCATTAATTGATAGATTTGTTGGAGTCGAGAGATTTATTTTGTTAATTATTGTAATTTATAGTTTCTTTTTCGTCAATTTCAAACAATATATGTTTATCATATAATCCATTTTATGTGGTACCAATAGAATTTAGAGAGTCAATTAAATTTTTTATATAAGTTTTAAATAATTAAGCTGTTAATTATTGTAATGTATAGTATTACTTATATTATTTTTAAATATATTTAAATATTATATGTTAGGTTTTTTATCCTAATTTATATGGCATTGATAGAATTTAAAGTGTCAAATAATTGTTAATTATTGTAATAGATAATATGGAGTATTTAAGTCATTTATAGTATAGTAATTAATATATAATATGTAGTATTTAAGTGTTATATTATGGAATTTGAGAAGTTATTGAAATTTTTATATGATTTTAAAAATATTTTAAATTGTTAGCTATTGTGATTTGTAGTACTTTTTTTTAACATAATTTTGAAAGTAATATTTATTACTCTATTTGTTCTAATTTATGTGGCACATGCAGAATTTCAAATATTAACCATTTTTTATATGTCTCTTTAATATATTAAGTTGTTAATTATTGTATTTTATAGTACATTTTGAACCTAATTTTTTAATAATATATGTTATTTGCCATGTCCCAATTTATGTGGCATTAATTGATAGATTTGTTGGAGTCGAGAGATTTATTTTGTTAATTATTGTAATTTATAGTTTCTTTTTCGTCAATTTCAAACAATATATGTTTATCATATAATCCATTTTATGTGGTACCAATAGAATTTAGAGAGTCAATTAAATTTTTTATATAAGTTTTAAATAATTAAGCTGTTAATTATTGTAATGTATAGTATTACTTATATTATTTTTAAATATATTTAAATATTATATGTTAGGTTTTTTATCCTAATTTATATGGCATTGATAGAATTTAAAGTGTCAAATAATTGTTAATTATTGTAATAGATAATATGGAGTATTTAAGTCATTTATAGTATAGTAATTAATATATAATATGTAGTATTTAAGTGTTATATTATGGAATTTGAGAAGTTATTGAAATTTTTATATGATTTTAAAAATATTTTAAATTGTTAGCTATTGTGATTTGTAGTACTTTTTTTTAACATAATTTTGAAAGTAATATTTATTACTCTATTTGTTCTAATTTATGTGGCACATGCAGAATTTCAAATATTAACCATTTTTTATATGTCTCTTTAATATATTAAGTTGTTAATTATTGTATTTTATAGTACATTTTGAACCTAATTTTTTAATAATATATGTTATTTGCCATGTCCCAATTTATGTGGCATTAATTGATAGATTTGTTGGAGTCGAGAGATTTATTTTGTTAATTATTGTAATTTATAGTTTCTTTTTCGTCAATTTCAAACAATATATGTTTATCATATAATCCATTTTATGTGGTACCAATAGAATTTAGAGAGTCAATTAAATTTTTTATATAAGTTTTAAATAATTAAGCTGTTAATTATTGTAATGTATAGTATTACTTATATTATTTTTAAATATATTTAAATATTATATGTTAGGTTTTTTATCCTAATTTATATGGCATTGATAGAATTTAAAGTGTCAAATAATTGTTAATTATTGTAATAGATAATATGGAGTATTTAAGTCATTTATAGTATAGTAATTAATATATAATATGTAGTATTTAAGTGTTATATTATGGAATTTGAGAAGTTATTGAAATTTTTATATGATTTTAAAAATATTTTAAATTGTTAGCTATTGTGATTTGTAGTACTTTTTTTTAACATAATTTTGAAAGTAATATTTATTACTCTATTTGTTCTAATTTATGTGGCACATGCAGAATTTCAAATATTAACCATTTTTTATATGTCTCTTTAATATATTAAGTTGTTAATTATTGTATTTTATAGTACATTTTGAACCTAATTTTTTAATAATATATGTTATTTGCCATGTCCCAATTTATGTGGCATTAATTGATAGATTTGTTGGAGTCGAGAGATTTATTTTGTTAATTATTGTAATTTATAGTTTCTTTTTCGTCAATTTCAAACAATATATGTTTATCATATAATCCATTTTATGTGGTACCAATAGAATTTAGAGAGTCAATTAAATTTTTTATATAAGTTTTAAATAATTAAGCTGTTAATTATTGTAATGTATAGTATTACTTATATTATTTTTAAATATATTTAAATATTATATGTTAGGTTTTTTATCCTAATTTATATGGCATTGATAGAATTTAAAGTGTCAAATAATTGTTAATTATTGTAATAGATAATATGGAGTATTTAAGTCATTTATAGTATAGTAATTAATATATAATATGTAGTATTTAAGTGTTATATTATGGAATTTGAGAAGTTATTGAAATTTTTATATGATTTTAAAAATATTTTAAATTGTTAGCTATTGTGATTTGTAGTACTTTTTTTTAACATAATTTTGAAAGTAATATTTATTACTCTATTTGTTCTAATTTATGTGGCACATGCAGAATTTCAAATATTAACCATTTTTTATATGTCTCTTTAATATATTAAGTTGTTAATTATTGTATTTTATAGTACATTTTGAACCTAATTTTTTAATAATATATGTTATTTGCCATGTCCCAATTTATGTGGCATTAATTGATAGATTTGTTGGAGTCGAGAGATTTATTTTGTTAATTATTGTAATTTATAGTTTCTTTTTCGTCAATTTCAAACAATATATGTTTATCATATAATCCATTTTATGTGGTACCAATAGAATTTAGAGAGTCAATTAAATTTTTTATATAAGTTTTAAATAATTAAGCTGTTAATTATTGTAATGTATAGTATTACTTATATTATTTTTAAATATATTTAAATATTATATGTTAGGTTTTTTATCCTAATTTATATGGCATTGATAGAATTTAAAGTGTCAAATAATTGTTAATTATTGTAATAGATAATATGGAGTATTTAAGTCATTTATAGTATAGTAATTAATATATAATATGTAGTATTTAAGTGTTATATTATGGAATTTGAGAAGTTATTGAAATTTTTATATGATTTTAAAAATATTTTAAATTGTTAGCTATTGTGATTTGTAGTACTTTTTTTTAACATAATTTTGAAAAAAATATTTATTACTCTGTTTGTTCTAATTTATGTGGCACACGCAGAATTTCAAATATTAACCATTTTTTATATGTCTCTTTAATATATTAAGTTGTTAATTATTGTATTTTATAGTACATTTTGAACCTAATTTTTTAATAATATATGTTATTTGCCATGTCCCAATTTATGTGGCATTAATTGATAGATTTGTTGGAGTCGAGAGATTTATTTTGTTAATTATTGTAATTTATAGTTTCTTTTTCGTCAATTTCAAACAATATATGTTTATCATATAATCCATTTTATGTGGTACCAATAGAATTTAGAGAGTCAATTAAATTTTTTATATAAGTTTTAAATAATTAAGCTGTTAATTATTGTAATGTATAGTATTACTTATATTATTTTTAAATATATTTAAATATTATATGTTAGGTTTTTTATCCTAATTTATATGGCATTGATAGAATTTAAAGTGTCAAATAATTGTTAATTATTGTAATAGATAATATGGAGTATTTAAGTCATTTATAGTATAGTAATTAATATATAATATGTAGTATTTAAGTGTTATATTATGGAATTTGAGAAGTTATTGAAATTTTTATATGATTTTAAAAATATTTTAAATTGTTAGCTATTGTGATTTGTAGTACTTTTTTTTAACATAATTTTGAAAAAAATATTTATTACTCTGTTTGTTCTAATTTATGTGGCACACGCAGAATTTCAAATATTAACCATTTTTTATATGTCTCTTTAATATATTAAGTTGTTAATTATTGTATTTTATAGTACATTTTGAACCTAATTTTTTAATAATATATGTTATTTGCCATGTCCCAATTTATGTGGCATTAATTGATAGATTTGTTGGAGTCGAGAGATTTATTTTGTTAATTATTGTAATTTATAGTTTCTTTTTCGTCAATTTCAAACAATATATGTTTATCATATAATCCATTTTATGTGGTACCAATAGAATTTAGAGAGTCAATTAAATTTTTTATATAAGTTTTAAATAATTAAGCTGTTAATTATTGTAATGTATAGTATTACTTATATTATTTTTAAATATATTTAAATATTATATGTTAGGTTTTTTATCCTAATTTATATGGCATTGATAGAATTTAAAGTGTCAAATAATTGTTAATTATTGTAATAGATAATATGGAGTATTTAAGTCATTTATAGTATAGTAATTAATATATAATATGTAGTATTTAAGTGTTATATTATGGAATTTGAGAAGTTATTGAAATTTTTATATGATTTTAAAAATATTTTAAATTGTTAGCTATTGTGATTTGTAGTACTTTTTTTTAACATAATTTTGAAAAAAATATTTATTACTCTGTTTGTTCTAATTTATGTGGCACACGCAGAATTTCAAATATTAACCATTTTTTATATGTCTCTTTAATATATTAAGTTGTTAATTATTGTATTTTATAGTACATTTTGAACCTAATTTTTTAATAATATATGTTATTTGCCATGTCCCAATTTATGTGGCATTAATTGATAGATTTGTTGGAGTCGAGAGATTTATTTTGTTAATTATTGTAATTTATAGTTTCTTTTTCGTCAATTTCAAACAATATATGTTTATCATATAATCCATTTTATGTGGTACCAATAGAATTTAGAGAGTCAATTAAATTTTTTATATAAGTTTTAAATAATTAAGCTGTTAATTATTGTAATGTATAGTATTACTTATATTATTTTTAAATATATTTAAATATTATATGTTAGGTTTTTTATCCTAATTTATATGGCATTGATAGAATTTAAAGTGTCAAATAATTGTTAATTATTGTAATAGATAATATGGAGTATTTAAGTCATTTATAGTATAGTAATTAATATATAATATGTAGTATTTAAGTGTTATATTATGGAATTTGAGAAGTTATTGAAATTTTTATATGATTTTAAAAATATTTTAAATTGTTAGCTATTGTGATTTGTAGTACTTTTTTTTAACATAATTTTGAAAAAAATATTTATTACTCTGTTTGTTCTAATTTATGTGGCACACGCAGAATTTCAAATATTAACCATTTTTTATATGTCTCTTTAATATATTAAGTTGTTAATTATTGTATTTTATAGTACATTTTGAACCTAATTTTTTAATAATATATGTTATTTGCCATGTCCCAATTTATGTGGCATTAATTGATAGATTTGTTGGAGTCGAGAGATTTATTTTGTTAATTATTGTAATTTATAGTTTCTTTTTCGTCAATTTCAAACAATATATGTTTATCATATAATCCATTTTATGTGGTACCAATAGAATTTAGAGAGTCAATTAAATTTTTTATATAAGTTTTAAATAATTAAGCTGTTAATTATTGTAATGTATAGTATTACTTATATTATTTTTAAATATATTTAAATATTATATGTTAGGTTTTTTATCCTAATTTATATGGCATTGATAGAATTTAAAGTGTCAAATAATTGTTAATTATTGTAATAGATAATATGGAGTATTTAAGTCATTTATAGTATAGTAATTAATATATAATATGTAGTATTTAAGTGTTATATTATGGAATTTGAGAAGTTATTGAAATTTTTATATGATTTTAAAAATATTTTAAATTGTTAGCTATTGTGATTTGTAGTACTTTTTTTTAACATAATTTTGAAAAAAATATTTATTACTCTGTTTGTTCTAATTTATGTGGCACACGCAGAATTTCAAATATTAACCATTTTTTATATGTCTCTTTAATATATTAAGTTGTTAATTATTGTATTTTATAGTACATTTTGAACCTAATTTTTTAATAATATATGTTATTTGCCATGTCCCAATTTATGTGGCATTAATTGATAGATTTGTTGGAGTCGAGAGATTTATTTTGTTAATTATTGTAATTTATAGTTTCTTTTTCGTCAATTTCAAACAATATATGTTTATCATATAATCCATTTTATGTGGTACCAATAGAATTTAGAGAGTCAATTAAATTTTTTATATAAGTTTTAAATAATTAAGCTGTTAATTATTGTAATGTATAGTATTACTTATATTATTTTTAAATATATTTAAATATTATATGTTAGGTTTTTTATCCTAATTTATATGGCATTGATAGAATTTAAAGTGTCAAATAATTGTTAATTATTGTAATAGATAATATGGAGTATTTAAGTCATTTATAGTATAGTAATTAATATATAATATGTAGTATTTAAGTGTTATATTATGGAATTTGAGAAGTTATTGAAATTTTTATATGATTTTAAAAATATTTTAAATTGTTAGCTATTGTGATTTGTAGTACTTTTTTTTAACATAATTTTGAAAAAAATATTTATTACTCTGTTTGTTCTAATTTATGTGGCACACGCAGAATTTCAAATATTAACCATTTTTTATATGTCTCTTTAATATATTAAGTTGTTAATTATTGTATTTTATAGTACATTTTGAACCTAATTTTTTAATAATATATGTTATTTGCCATGTCCCAATTTATGTGGCATTAATTGATAGATTTGTTGGAGTCGAGAGATTTATTTTGTTAATTATTGTAATTTATAGTTTCTTTTTCGTCAATTTCAAACAATATATGTTTATCATATAATCCATTTTATGTGGTACCAATAGAATTTAGAGAGTCAATTAAATTTTTTATATAAGTTTTAAATAATTAAGCTGTTAATTATTGTAATGTATAGTATTACTTATATTATTTTTAAATATATTTAAATATTATATGTTAGGTTTTTTATCCTAATTTATATGGCATTGATAGAATTTAAAGTGTCAAATAATTGTTAATTATTGTAATAGATAATATGGAGTATTTAAGTCATTTATAGTATAGTAATTAATATATAATATGTAGTATTTAAGTGTTATATTATGGAATTTGAGAAGTTATTGAAATTTTTATATGATTTTAAAAATATTTTAAATTGTTAGCTATTGTGATTTGTAGTACTTTTTTTTAACATAATTTTGAAAAAAATATTTATTACTCTGTTTGTTCTAATTTATGTGGCACACGCAGAATTTCAAATATTAACCATTTTTTATATGTCTCTTTAATATATTAAGTTGTTAATTATTGTATTTTATAGTACATTTTGAACCTAATTTTTTAATAATATATGTTATTTGCCATGTCCCAATTTATGTGGCATTAATTGATAGATTTGTTGGAGTCGAGAGATTTATTTTGTTAATTATTGTAATTTATAGTTTCTTTTTCGTCAATTTCAAACAATATATGTTTATCATATAATCCATTTTATGTGGTACCAATAGAATTTAGAGAGTCAATTAAATTTTTTATATAAGTTTTAAATAATTAAGCTGTTAATTATTGTAATGTATAGTATTACTTATATTATTTTTAAATATATTTAAATATTATATGTTAGGTTTTTTATCCTAATTTATATGGCATTGATAGAATTTAAAGTGTCAAATAATTGTTAATTATTGTAATAGATAATATGGAGTATTTAAGTCATTTATAGTATAGTAATTAATATATAATATGTAGTATTTAAGTGTTATATTATGGAATTTGAGAAGTTATTGAAATTTTTATATGATTTTAAAAATATTTTAAATTGTTAGCTATTGTGATTTGTAGTACTTTTTTTTAACATAATTTTGAAAAAAATATTTATTACTCTGTTTGTTCTAATTTATGTGGCACACGCAGAATTTCAAATATTAACCATTTTTTATATGTCTCTTTAATATATTAAGTTGTTAATTATTGTATTTTATAGTACATTTTGAACCTAATTTTTTAATAATATATGTTATTTGCCATGTCCCAATTTATGTGGCATTAATTGATAGATTTGTTGGAGTCGAGAGATTTATTTTGTTAATTATTGTAATTTATAGTTTCTTTTTCGTCAATTTCAAACAATATATGTTTATCATATAATCCATTTTATGTGGTACCAATAGAATTTAGAGAGTCAATTAAATTTTTTATATAAGTTTTAAATAATTAAGCTGTTAATTATTGTAATGTATAGTATTACTTATATTATTTTTAAATATATTTAAATATTATATGTTAGGTTTTTTATCCTAATTTATATGGCATTGATAGAATTTAAAGTGTCAAATAATTGTTAATTATTGTAATAGATCTCCCACCATTCCATATTAAGTTAATTTTTGAGGCATTTTCCATTTTTCAAATTAACTTAATTGTTTCAATTTTTCAAGACTACTTTTTAGAGTGTTCTTTCAATTTTACCCTTCATTAGTTAGTATTGGAATTAGTGATTAATTAATATTTAGTTATTTTAATCATAAATTTGACAATAATTAATAAGGGTAAAAATGGAAAAGTAGGTTCAATTTATGTCTTAATCTACTTTTCTTAAAGGGTGTGAAACACCTCAAAAATTAACTTAATATGAAATGGAGAGAGTAATTTATTTGAATTAATGATTAGCGGCTATTTATTGATTGAATCTAGAGATGCCAAACCTATTTTCAATTTTTCTCTAGTTATTAATTCTTATCCTTGATGGATTATTGTGTTCCCAAATTCCTCTCCAAATATTCTCTCTATAGAAACTTGAAGAAGAAGAAGAAGAAGAAGGATTCACCTAGGGTTTCAAGCTAAGGTTCCAATTTCTCCATTGAAGGCTAGCATTTGGAGTTAAGGTATGATAGTTTTCATCCATGGATTCCTTTCATCCATGGAGTTCCTAAATCTCTCTATTTCAAAAGGTAGAATTCCCCAATTGAGTTAGGGTTTTCATCTATTATCATGGGTTCTCTTTATTATTGACTTAAATGAGTTAATTATCATCTTCTATGTAGGAATTGATGAATTCCAATGATTTTATGATGAATTCCCCTATAAACCCATGTGATCCCTATGTTTTCAAGTTATGAACCGTAAGTTAAAGGATTTTGATTTTCAAGGAAGAGTTTTATGATATTGAGCATGTATTACTTGTTTTACATGAATTTATGATGAAATCCATATCTAACCCATGTTTTCTAAGAGTTGATTACTGAAATTGGGTTTTGACCTCAAGGAGGTGAATAATGGACTTATGCATTGTTTATGAAATCTATGCAAACGTATTAAGGGTGTTTTGAGACTAAAGTACCAATGATAGTGATGATGTTGTGTTGTGAAAGGCTATTCTCACTAAAACACATAACTAGCATGATGCGAAAGGTTTTCTCACATGGAAAGGATTCTTAGGTTAAAAGGCTTTCTCACCTAAGTGAATCAAAGACTAGGAGCTATCTTAATGAAACTAGCTTGAATCAGTAGGCCAAGGGCACCCTTTCATGCGTAATTAAGTCTAGTAAGAAATCACTATTCCTTGGGAATTTATGTTTAGCACCGAGTGGATATTTATAGTGAGATGGAAGCTCTCCGGTAGTAGAGGTCGGGTTTCCAAAGTAATCTCATGAGATAGAAGCTCCCCCGTAGTAGAGGCCAGGTTTCTAGTAGCAATCTTCTTATTCCATAACTATGTGCCCACATAGGTTGATTAGCTAGTGGATCCACTTAAGCTAGAAGTTCAAGTTTCTACCTTAGGCAAGTAGAACAACCTCTTTTTGATGTGGGGTAAATATCGGATTCCATGTTATAGCTCACATAGTCTCATGTCGGTTAAGGCTAATTCCCCACAATAAATAATGAACTAAGGTAACTCAAGGAGTATAAAGTATGAGTTCAAAAGATCTTAAAGAAGAAGTTAGTTTGCATTGACTATGATTTTTGACTTATGTTTTATAACTCTTTCATATGATATTTAACTTCGTCAATTGCATGTCATGAAATGAAATATCCCTTTTTAGCATGTTTTAAATTTTTTATGCATGGTCATCATACGTGGTACTTTGTTTTGTACTAACACATACTCTTGCCTACATTTTCCCCAAATGTAGGGTCCGACAGATAGATTTCTGAGTCTCTTGGCTAGTTGTTGAGTTAGTGATTTTCCCGAGCTTTGGTGAATCTGCATGCTTCGAGGACGGAGTTATTATTTTAGTTTCTTTCTTGTACTTCTCTTTTGTACATGTTGTATGGTCTAGGCCCAATTTCATTCTATTGTATTAGACGGCTATGTTGAGACAAGAGTTTAGACTTCTGCTTTTCGTTTTATAAAAGATTTTTGACTTGGACTATTGTTTTACTCTTATTATTCTTTTTCTATGTTATGAGAGCTAAGTGGCTTGTATGGAGTCCGTCGGGGTTCTATACATCATGTTACATCTAGGGGTACCCCTAGATCATGATAATGTTTCACTGAAGCTCTAAGCATTGAAATTTAGGTATTGACTTTCTATTAAAGAAGAAAATAAAGAAATGTGCAATTATCTATGAAATTTGCTTCACACAATAAATTTCTATATATAGTGCACGGGAATTTTCATTTCTTTTTATTGTTTTGTGAATTTAATAATTAGTGTTCACATAATGAGTGAACAATGGCAAATACACACATTGTGGATTATTTTTCTAATAAAATAAATAGATCAAGTTGTAGGAGAGACAATAATAATAACAAATACGAAAAAAGGCACATGACTGGATAAGATATTTCTTCTTTGTTTTTCCATTTTTTTTTATTTTTTTAACCAACGAAGGTGTTTCTTCCTAATTTTGCTAAAATGGTAGGCATCAACGCAGTCCATTGAATTATTAGTTTCAATTTTAAGTCCACTATTTCGAAAATAGATTTTCACTTTTACTTATAATATGATAGTACATCCTTGAATAATTATATTTTAATAGATATAAGTAGAAATGAACAAAGAAAGTAAAGTGTTGGTGGCAAGAGATTTCAATCAAACGGTACACTAGAGTGAATATAGCATGAACATATATTTTTGTCTTCCTTCTTCATTGGCTATGAATTGTTTCATATATTTTTTCTTATTTTTTATATTTCTATTGTGTATGAATTTCCTATTATTTGTGTTCATTTTGATCTAAGAAAATGTTATGTCACAAGATACACTCCTTGCTAGGTATATAAAATAAATAAGAAAATAGTTGATCTGATCTTTAATCAAATTAAAGATTCTATAAATAATACTTTAAATTTTATTCATCAATTAATTATTTATTGAAAAAATTCAATATTTTATTTCACGATACAACTTATATAAGATACTAGATACTCTCATTAGACAACAACTATACGGTATGTATGCTGCATAAAAAAAGATAAGACTACAATTCCGCAAAGAAAAAGTAGGAACTTAAAGAAATAAAATATTTTTCACCATAGGTGATGAAGATAAATATTTGACACACACTCAAACCTCTATTTAATCATCATATGTTATAACAACATTTCTCTGTAACGGCCTAATTTTCTTTAGAACTAATTTTTGATGCTATATTTTTTGTCTCTATATAACACTGTTGAAATTCACTATAGAAGTACACTTTTGGTAAAATTACATCACTAAGATAGCCTTACTCAAATATTAATTGAGTAATAATATTTTTTAAAAGATATATTACGTATAAAGATAAAATATTGCAATATTTATGGTAATTTTTATTAGTTTCATGCGTATTAATATTTAAGAAAAGACTATTGATGCCCTTTTTATATTGATATTATTTTTCTAATTTGTTGGTTAAGTTTAAATTTAAAAAAAAGTTTGTTCAAAAAATTGAGTAAAGTAAAAAAAAAAATATTACTAAAGAAATGTCGCTTTCTCCCCGTATTTAAATTTTGAATGTATTTTGAAATGTTGCAATGAAATTTGGTCATTTTGGTCTCAGAAAACAATTAACTCTATGACAAACTATATTAATCATTTAAAAGTACTTGACTAGTGTTCTTTCAATTTATAATTATTTACTAAAATGTTTTAATTTAGTAATATTAATCTATTTTACAACATCGTATACTATATAATATGATATACACGTGCAACGCACGTGCCGTGAAACTAATACATATATATATATATATATCATAATGGTATCAAGGAGTAAATTAGTAATTTTTTCACTGAATCACTCTTGTATACCACCAGAGTATATATCTAATCTAATAGTATCAAGAAGTAATTTAGTAGTTTTTTACTGAATGACTTTTTCTTCATTGATACCACCAGAGTATATATACACTTTGGTGGTATCAAGTATAAATTTAGCTAAAATTCATACCATTAGGGTGTGTGTGTGTGTATATATATATATACTAGTTTTACGACACGTGCGTTGCACGTGTGTATCGTATATAGAGTATATGATGTTGTAAAATAGAATTAATATTACTAAATTAATGCTTTTTAGTAAATAATTATAATTGAACAAACATGGGACAAGTATTTTTATATTATTAATACATATTTTCATAGAGTTACTTATATTTTGAGATCAAAATGACCAGCTATCATTAAAACATTTCAAAATACATTCAAAGTTTAAATATGAGAGAAAGTGACATTTCATCAATATTTTATCTTTATATGTAACATATCTTTAACAAAATATTATTACTCTATTAGTATTTGAGTAAGGCTATCATAGAGAGATAATTTTATCAAAAGAGTGTACTTGGTTGTTATCATGAATGATGATTATATATACTTCAGTAGAATAATTTAATTTTAATATATAAATAACATCACCTATGGTGAAAGATATTTCATTTCATTAAGTTTCTACCTTATCTTTGTGGAATTGTAGTCTTCTCCTTTTTTCTGCCACATATATATCATATAATTGTTGTCTAATGAAAGTATCTAGTATCTTATAGAAGTCGTATCATGATATAAACTATTTAATTTTTTCAATTATAAAATTTATTAATAGATGAATAAAATGTAAAGTATTATTTATAGCATCATTAATTTGATTTAAGATCATTTTATGATCAATCACTATTTTCTTATCTATTTTTATATAGTTAGTAAGGAATGTGTCTTCTGGCATAAAGAAAACTTATATGGAACAATACATAGCCAATGAAGAAGGAAGACGAAAATATATGTTCATGTTATATTCACTCTAGTGTTCCATTTGATTTAAATCGCTTGCCACCAACACTTTATTTTCTCCGTTCATTTTTACGTACATATCTATTAAAGAATAATTATTATCATGGCTATGTTATCATATTATAAGTAAAAATGAAAATCTATTTTTGAAACAGTGAATTTAACATCAAAACTAATAATTCAATTGACTACGTTCATACCCATTCTTTTGGCAAAATTAGGAAGAAACTCCTTCGTTTGAGGGAAAAGAATAAAAAATAAAAAAACAAAGAAGAAATATCTTACCCAACTCATATTATTGTCTCTCCCACAACTTTTCGTAACTTTTTAAGAAAAAATACAAGTGTGAATTGATGAATGATTGCTACAATTTTTTCACCAACTCTTTCATATGACATACCTCGAATTTCGTTTGAATTTCGAACTTAATCAATTTTTGCAAATAACACATGAGATTTTTTTAATAAGAAGAAGAGTATAGAACGTAAAGAAATTATAGTTTAAAAGTGTGAGGAAACCCCTCTTTTTATAGTTACCAAATAGTAGTATGAATAGGTGTTAATTGTGCCTTATCTGAAAAGTCACAACCTTTCGAAAAAGTCATTGCTTATCGGAAAAGTCACAACCCTTTGAAAAAGACACAACTCATCAGAAAAGGCACAACCCTTTAGAAAAGTCACAACCCTTCGAAAATATCACAACCCTTCGGAAAAGTCACAACCCGTCAAAAAAAGTCACAACTCTTTGGAAAAGTCACAACTCAATGAAAAAGTCACAATCCTTTTAATTTGAAAAAGGTATCTACTTTCAATATAATAAAATTAATTAAATTAATAAATAAAATAAATTGAGTATTTTTAATTGGGGGTATTATAGTAATTCAACATTCAAGTTTGGAGTTCATGCTTTTAAGGTAGTACTAGTTTCACGGCACGTGCGTTGCACGTGTGTATCGTATATATTGTATACGATGTTGTAAAATAGAATTAAAATTATTAGATTAATGTTTTTAGTAAATAATTATAATTGAAAGAACATAGGACAAATTCTTTGAAATGATTAGTAGATATTGTCATAGAGTAACCTGTATTTTGAGATCAAAATACATTCAAAGTTTAAATGTGGGGAGAAAGTGACATTTCTTTAGTATTATTAATTTGACTTCGGTCAATTTTGA
Source organism: Solanum tuberosum (assembly GCF_000226075.1). Classification (NCBI taxonomy): domain Eukaryota; kingdom Viridiplantae; phylum Streptophyta; class Magnoliopsida; order Solanales; family Solanaceae; genus Solanum; species Solanum tuberosum. The sequence continues at coordinate 726,700 of NW_006239096.1, read as the reverse complement.
AAACAAATCTAACCGACAAAATTAAAGAAAAAATATCTATAAAAAAAATGTTATCAATAGTCTTTCCTCTTGAGGTTATGAACATAAATGATAGACACCATTTAAGTATAATTTTTATCTTAAATATTCATACTTAAAATTTAGTATGTGCGTGACACTAATAAGGATTACCATAAATATTTCAATATTTTATCTTTATACGTAATCTATCTTTTACTTAATATTAGTACTGAACTAATATTTGAGTAAGACTGTCATAGTGAGGTAATATATAAACAATATAAGCTATGGTGAAAAATATTTCATTTGTTTAAGTTTCTACCTTATCTTTGTAGAATTGTAGTTTTCTCCTTTTTTTGCCGCATACATATCATAAAGTCGTTGTCGAATGAAGGTATCTAATATCTTACAGAAGTTGTATCGTGATATAAAATTAATTGATGAATAAAATTTTAAGTGTTATTATAGAATCTTTAATTTGATTTACGATTATTTTATGATCAATCACTATTTTCTGATATATTTTTATCTTGTGACATAACATTTTCTCAAATTAAAATGAACACAAAATAACAGAAAATTCATACTTAAAAAATTTCGTACTCATACTTAATATAAATATAAAAAGAAAAAAATATATGGAACAATACATAGCAAATGAAGAAGGAAGACAAAGATATTGTTCATGTTATATTCACTATAGTGTTCCATTTGATTGAAATATCTTGCCACCAACACTTTACTTTCTCCGTTCATTTTTTCTTACATATCTATTAAAAAAAATATTATCATGACTATATTATCATATTATAAGTAAAAGTGAAAATCTATTTTTAAAATAGTGGATTGAACATCAAAACTAATAATTCAATAGATGATGTTGATGTCCGTTGTTTACGCAAAATTAGAAAGAAACTCCTTTTTTGAGGGTAAAAGAATAAAAAATGAAAAAATAAATAAGAAATATCTTAGACAAAATATCTGACTATTTTCATATTAGTTTACTATTATTGTCTTTCACACAACTTTTTGTCACTGTTAACTCATGAAAATCAAAAGAAAAAGTACAAGTGTGAATTGATGAATGATTTGCTACAATTTCTTCACCAAATCTTTTTTATGTGGTACATCAAATTTCGTTGAATTTTGAACTTAATCAACTGTTGCAAATAACTCTTGAGATTTTTATAAGAAGAAGAAGAGTGGAAACAATAAAAAAATCGTAGTTTAAAAGTAAGAGGAAACCCCTCTATTTATAGCTAACAAATAGTAGTATGAATGGATGCTAATTGTGCCTTATCAGAAAAGTTACAACCATTCGAAAAGTCACTGCTCATCGAAAAAGTCACAACACTTTGGAAAAGTCACAACTCATCGGAAAAGGTACAACCCTTTGGAAAAGTCACAATCCTTTTGAAAAATCACAACCCTTCGGAAAAGTCACAACTCATTGAAAATGTCACAACCAATCAAAAAGGCCATAACTCTTTGGAAAAGTCACAACTTTTTGAAAAAATCACAATTATTAAATGTGAAAAGGTATATACTTTTAATATAATTAAATTAATAAATATAATAATTTGAGTATTTTTAATTGAATATTTGAAGAGAACAACTACATTTTATATTTTCACATATGTTGTAAGTTTTTTTTATAAAAAACTCGAAACATTTTAAAATAATATATTTTAAAGTTATAAGATCTTGTTAACTTGATAATACTTTGTGACATATATAATACTTTAACTTAAATACAAATACATACCAAAATATAAATATATATTTGCATTAATGAAAATATTTATCTCATAAAATTAACTTTTAAATAACTAATAAAAATTAATACAAACTTCAACTGGCGTTATTACAAGTCATATAAACTTTTCTTCGTCTAAAATACTGAAATATTAAGAAATAGTAAATCAGTAAAACAAAAGGGACAATGTTAGTAATAACTATTTTGAAGCAAACTTCATGAGAGTTTAAATCACATAAGTAGCATTGATAAATAAAGTCATTCTTTTGTTTTGAGCATCAAAAAATAAATCGTGACAATTCTCTAAATTTTGGAAAAGATATTCAGAGACATATAAGTACATCTCAATAGAAATTGTTGACAAAAACAAATGAATTTAGACTAAATCATATTAACTTCATATATTGAAACATTACATAGTAATGTATATATTAAGCAAAAAAATAATTATTATATTATCAAAATTATTTTCCTCAAGTACGGTTATGGAATATAACCACGTAGGATAGAACGACTTACTTCATCAGAATAGTGGTACCTCATATTCCGCTAAACTTTGAACTCACTCCACAACAATAAATCACACAAAAAAATTTAAAATCCAAGAAGAAGAGTAGAAGATTAAAAAGTTTGTGGTTGAAAAATGAGAGGAAG
>NW_006239096.1:705048-724186 GCF_000226075.1 Solanum tuberosum | reverse complement strand
TTTTTTGTGTCTTATCTGAAAAGTCATGACCTTTTCGAGAAGTCACAACCCTTTGAAAAAGTTACAACTTATTGTAAAAGTCACAACTCTTTGGAAAAGTCACAACTCATAGAAAAATTACAACCCTTCGAAAAAAGTCACAACTTATCGGAAAAGTCACAACTCATCGAAAAATCACAACCCTTCGAAAAAAGTCACAACTAATCAAAAAAGTTGCAACCTAAGTTAGAGATATTATAGTAATTTAACATTCAACTTAGGAGTTCATGCTTTTAAGGTAACTAGTTTTTACGCACGTGCGTTGCACGTGATTATCAAATCATGCACTACACTATTTTTAAAAATAATGTGAAAATTATTTAATAAAAATATTAACTAAACAATTATAAAATGAATGATAAAGTATAAGTTCCTATGAATAGTGGATGCAAATTTTCTTATGATTACTAATGAAAGATAGTCACTCTTAAAATCTCTTAGTTACACCTCTTAAATATATTTTCTCCTCCATCTCCCATAGTGCATTACTTAGTTATTATTATATTGTTGGAATTCTTATTTTTAATATAATATAATATAAATAAATATTGATATAAAATATAGAAGATTTGTTAAATTGGATATTTTTAGTTGGAGTACTATATATTAATTTAACATTCATGTGAGGGAGTGTTCTAATTTCACTGAACTTTGAGATTGTCAACGTCTGTAAATCAACTTTGAGTTTTAAGAAGAGAAGAGTTAAAAATATTAAAAAATCATAGTTCAAAAATGTGAGAAAACCTCTCCATTTATAGTTAACAAAGTGTTGTATGAGCATGTGCATAATTTTTTCTTCTCATAAAAATCACAACCCTTCTGTAAGGTCACAACTCATCGAAAAATTCACAACTCTTTGGAAAAGTCATAACCATTCATTGTGAAATGGTGTCTTCTTTTAATATAATATAATATAAATAAATATAATATAAAATATAAAAGATATACTAAATTGGGTGTTTTAAAAAGAAGAAGAACAATGAAAAACTCTTTTAAAAAGTGTAGTTTAAAAAATTGAGGAAACCCCTCATTTTATAGCCAACAAAGGGTAGTGTATGAAAAAGTCATAACCATTCGAAAAGGTCACGACTCATTGAAAAAGTCATAACTCTTTGGAAAAGTCATAATCCTTCAGAAAAGTCACAATTCCTTAGAAAAGTCAAAACCCTATAGAAAAGTCACAACCCTTCGAAAATAGCACAACTCATCCGAAAAGTTATAACTCTCTGGAAATGTCACAACCCTTCAATGTGAAAAGGTGTATGACCTTAATATAATATAATATAATATAATATACATAAATAAATATAATAAAATATACAATATAGAAGATATACTAAATTTAGTGTTTTAAGTTGGGGGTATTATAATAATTTAACATTTAAGTTAGGTAGTTTATTCTTTTAAGGTAGTATATAGAATAGATAGATAAAAAAGATAGATATAGATTTGTCTAATTTTAATTTGATATTAAATTTTAAAAAATAAAGAAAACTTTAATGTAAGGATATGTAGAATATATAAAAATGTCTTTTAACTTTGTGGTGTTAAAGATGTGCCCCCACCCCCAAGAAAAATAACATTTTATATTAAACTGAATAAAAACTAAAGTACAACAAATAACTTGGAAACAGAGGAGTACTTATTCAATCTAGTTTGGACTCTTCCAATATGTTTTTGATCAAATCTCTTTTCTACAACAGCTTGAGATTTTTCACAACTTGAACACCAAGTTGTAGTTTGTGCAACATAAAATCATTGAACTTCTTGTCAAGTAGAAGATGTTGCGAAAGTATATTTATGACTACGAAAATGAGTACATATTAATTATCTAGATAGTCTTCTCTTTTGAAGTTGACTTATTTCATTTTCCTTGTTGCATCAATTTTTGTTGATCTCTCTATTTTACCCACAAAAAATATTGTAATTGCATAATTAAACAACTCTCACAATCTTCCTTGTTTTAAGAAGAATAATAGAAAACTTACAAAATTTGTAGTTTAAAAGTTTGAGAAAAGCCCTCTATTTATAGACAACAAAGGCTAGTATGAAAAGGAGTTTATCGTGACTTATCAGATAAGTCACAACCCTTAAAAAAATCACAACTTTTCAGAAATTTGATAACTCTATAAAAAAAGTCACTACCCGTCAATGTGAAAAGGTGTCAGCTTTTAATATAATATAGAGTAAATAAACATAATATAAAATATAGAATATATAATATATTGAGTGTTTTAAGTTGGGGGTATTATAGTAATTTAACATTAAAGTTTGAGAGTTCATGTTTTTAAGGTAGTATATAAAAAAAGTCGCAACCCTTCGAAAAAGTCACTACCCATCAATGTGCAAAGGTGTCAGCTTTTAATATAATATAGAGTAAATAAATATAACATAAAATATAGAATATATAATATATTGAGTGTTTTAAGTTGGGGGTATTATAGTAATTTAACATTAAAGTTTGGAAGTTCATGCTTTTAAGGTAATATATATATACACACACACACACTTGATACTACCAAGGTATATATATAACCTAATGGTATCAAGGAGTAATTGAGTAGTATTTTCACTGAATCAATTTTTAATACCATCAAAGTATACAGATATTCTCGGATGATATCAAAGAGTAAATTAGTAGTTTTTTCACTGAAGTGACTTTTTCTTCCTTGATGTCACTACAGTATATATGTACTCGATGGTATCGAATATCGAATGACTATTAAAGCTAAAGTTGTGTCATAAATAATAAATATAAAATAACATTAAAATGATAATTAATGAAATAAAATATATTATTCAAGTAAAAATTCCTTTCTAAAACACAAAGCCCACTATAAAGAAATCATTTTAGTGTATATTGAATGAAGAGTATATTTTAGGTTTAGCAAACATAAAAATCATATTAGCGTTTTATAGCTACAATTTGTCTATTTTCACTCCATAGAAAACTATATTGCTATGAAGCATCAAATTTATATAAAATCACAGGCAGTATCTGACTATATAAAATCGCAGGCATCTGATTTGTATTAATCGTGGCAATTTGTATAAATTAGGTGTTCGTGTATATGAAAATTGCCTTCTTTTTTTTTTTGTTTTTTTTTTGTTTTTGTATATCTGCATAAAATTTGAATTCGGATTAAATTAAATCGAGTTAAAACAATTGTATTTGTATATCAAATCTCTTTTCGCTTTATACAAACACAAATTGTACATTGTATTTTGTATAATTTGTGTTTGTATAAAGCGTTCGGATTAAATTAAATCGAGTTAAAACAATTGTATTTGTATATCAAATCTCTTTTCGCTTTATACAAACACAAATTGTACATTGTATTTTGTATAATTTGTGTTTGTATAAAGCGAGAAAGAGAAAAGAAAAAGAAAATTGAGCAAAGGAATATTTATATTTGTATAGTTATAAGTGTATAGGACGTAGAAATATGTATATGTATTTGTAAATACATTTCTCTCTCGATTTATATAAACACAAATACAATCTATACATTTGTTTTTGTATAAAGTAAGAGGCCAAGGAGAGTGGCGATCGAGATTCAAGAGAGAGAGGCGAATGTCAAAGTATTTTTTACGAATTAGAATTAAATGAAACTGTAATTTTAGCATTTATTTTGAATTAATAGTTTGTTAAATTGTTGATACTTGTTTTCGATATTTAATGGAATTCTTCATTACTTTATATTTCTTTTAAAAATAGTTTGGAAATAATGAAAAGGATAATTTGTTTGCTTAAGAGTATGATAATAGTTTTGGCTATTCTTTTTTTTTAATGTAAAATAAAACATGAGAATATTTTTTGTAAACTAATTACTCTTATTTGAAAGCATCCGAATATGTTTTTTAATCCCAAATAGCTGAAAAGATGAATCCTGAGTTAATGAAAGAGAAATGATGCTGAAAAAAGAATATTATGCGAAGAAAAAGAATCAAAACTAGAGCGAGCTTCTGCCTTGTTTACATGGATGCCAAAAGCCCCCGCATTTCTGAGATGGAAGGGATGCTCTCCGTCGGGTAAACCTTATTTATAAGTTGGACAAAACTCTCATACTTCTCCAGGAACTCCTTCTGCAAATTTATCATAAAATCAACACAAATACTACAATGGTGCTCACAGATGCAGCAGCACGAGAAAATTAGACCAATATACCTTGCATTTATCCCATAGAGAAGGCAACAACTCCTCCGACGCTAAGTTCTTCTGCAATCTCTTATACATCGTGCTGATCGACTTATCCACCTGTTAAACCAAAATTTATCATTCTCTTTAACAAACAAACCCAAATCTAGTACATCAATTCATTGACTTGACTTACCCCAGATAAACTGTATTTCACCACCTTCCTAAGATCCGCTTTTGACAATCCAATCTGGAATGGAATCTAATAAAGATGCCACACTTCATTAGCACAAGATGATAACGAAATATAGGGGTGTTTGGTTAACAAACAAGGTATTCTAGTCTTGAAACTAGTAATGCAAGGATTAGGGAGGTGGGAATTATTTTTTATTTAGTGGTTCGTTCATTGTATTAAATATTCGATATATAATGTATAACTTAAACTTGTGTTTGGTGTAAAACTGTACAAAATTTTGTCTACAATAATATCCTTGGACTTTTGTAGGGCTATTGAATTCTTATAACTCAATACAAATAGCAACCAAACTATACTGGTATTTTATTTATACGAAACTAAAATAGCAACCAAACTTTATACAAATCAATACTGATTTGTATACCTGGATTATTTACCTCAATACTGACAACCAGATGTCCTAAAAGGCCAAGTCATAGTCAATTGGGTTTAACCTAAAAGTTTGATGCACAACTAAGGAACCAAAAGGATGCAACATCGAGCCACTTGGTTCTAATAAAGAGGCTGAAGTAATGGTAAAAATCATAAACGTTGTTTATTGGTCATTACTTCAAGCCTATATGTACTCCCAAGACAGGCGGCAACGGAACTCAAAACCTTAAACAAGGAACAAGTCTAACTGGAACATTTGGCATCAGATCATCTTCTATAAGATATACTGAGTATAACTCTGTACTGTCATTAAGGCACTCATATATACCTTCGCCATTTATTCCTTCTGTGCTTGAACTAAACTTTCACATCAATCAAATGATAGATATAGCCATTTTTTTCATTTGATTAGTACTGATAGACTACTAGAATTACCAGTTAAGGCCAGTCAATTATTCTTATCTGATCCAAGTTTTTCGTCTTTTCGGTAGTTTTTATTTTAAGCAATTGTAACAGAGATATTTTAAATAGTAGGACATCAGTTGGTTTATATCAAATTCAAACAATAGAGATTGTTCTGAGACACCAGTTGCATCCAGCTTCAAAGTTAGTAAGAGAGAATTGCATGACAAAATTAAAAAGAACTATTGAACTACAAGGTTCAACCTGTCTACCCACCAAAATGGAAAAGAGAGAAAAAGACCAAAAAAGAAGACAGAATTTTAAACCGAAAATGAATGAGGTTGCATCATTTCTCACATGCAATTCATCACAAATGTTCAAATGTCTAAGCAAAAATAATATTTTCAATCCAGAGTTTTATTTTGGTCATATATTCTTTCAGTTGCTGTACGGAGAAGTTCAACAGAAGTAAAATTAATCAAATAAAGATTTAAGACTACACAATTTTCCTTAATTTTGATAGAAATCTTGTACTGGCACAAATTAGCAAGTTATCTAGTATCAGAGCATTGTCAAGACACCATCCTCGTACAAGGCAAATTAAGACACTCTGAAGTGATGGGCAGTCTGCAAATATCAATAGCCCGAGGAGTTCAAAAGAAAAAGGAACTAACCTCTTCTGGTGTAATCGTGTACATCAAATCCTCGATTCTTCTAGCAAATTGAAAGAGTCGCTCAAATTGCTGGGAGAAAGCATAGATTCTAAGGTATCTCATCAGAGAGAGTAAATAAAGTAATAACACTGCAAAAGCATAGTAAGGAAATATTACACAACCATGAAGCATGAAATAGGATAACTTACATAGTAGATAATTGTGTTGATGTGGCGTGTGCAAGCCTGTTCATAAGATTCACTTGCTTGGTGATAGAATTTGGCTAAGGTTGGCACGACATTAGCCAGGTCATATAGACTGCACAGCTGTTTCAATCAGCACTAGAAGCAGATTTTGTGGTACAATAAATATATTTCTGAAACCAAAAGTGAACAATACCTATTTTGAAATGATGCATAGTTTTCTAAAAGCATGATATCTTGATATTTCAGGTCTGTTTGAGCAATTTTGTCCAAAGTAACAAACATTATAGTGACCTGCCAAATAATTAACAATCGAGCCACAAAATACAACATACATAAGGGAACAAATATAACTAACCATCACAAATTAAGAAATTAAACTCACTGCACTTTGAAAGAAAAAAGAGTTCTGCAAGTATTTCCCAATTCACACTCAGCTTACTTTTATTTTCTATTATTGGATATTTAAACAGTATAAGTCACTGCATTACCTATCACAATACTCCCATCAGGAAAAAAAATGGTAAAACAAGAGAACCAGTAACACATATTATGTCATTCTAACATTTTCAACTGTTCATTTCACAGCTTAATGGTCATTGACAGAAGCACTCACAAACTTTGTGTATGCCTGATCAACCAAATCCCTTGATTGCCCTTGAATGTACTGCTCCATACGGGTTGCAAGGGTTGCAAATCTAGATGAAAAATCATACACCCAATGAAATGATTGACAAGTTAGGCCGAAATAAATACTTGAAAGCATTATGAGGCAAAATAAGTACACATTCTGATTTTGAGGCTGAATTACTGAAAGGCTTACTGCCTGTAGTTGTAAATAAGGTTATTCAAAGAGTCGTTGAAGGGAATTTTACAAGGTTCAGACCTATAATAAGCTCACAGCATAAAAGCAATAATGAAGCTAATCAACTGTAACAAAGAGGTAACAACGACAAGGCAGAAACCCACATTTCATAAATACTAAGGAAAATTTCAGGCACTATTCAATTGGGGGACATAAAATATAAAATGGTATACTCTTGCTCCTATGTGATAAAGAGAAATCAGCAGAAAATAATAAAAATAACACAGGCAGGCAAACTTTCATTCAAATTTGGAGGAACTATTTGCGTGTATACATAAAAGAGCCGTAGAAAATCAATCAACTTTTCATTTCCATACTGGGGAGGGGAAGAAATAATATCCTCATGAAAGAACTTTCACAATATACCATTCATAGTGAGACTAATCTCCCAATGAAGTAAATACGGGAAAAGGGTTATAATGTAGCATACTAGCATATCTAAACTTGTTGCACTAATTAGATTACACTCGAAATGGGAGGACAGATAAAAGTAGAAAGCTCTTAGTTTAGCGGCTGAAGTTTAATTTGACAATCTCGACTTACTTCCATTAACAATAACTATGCACTTCCAACTCTATCTAAACACAAACATAATTTGAACCATTATGACAGTAAATCTAATCCAAAGAACTATGGAAGTATACAAAAAACATAACATGAAACTCAGTTTACCTCGGTATGAATGATAAAACTCCCAACTGTCTAATATTTCGCTCATTTCTTTCAATTTGATGGCATGTCTCCTCCACAAACTGCAAAGTTTAGGGAAAACTGAGAAAATTTCATCCCTTTTGAACTGCAAAATATAGATGGCTATGAGGGATACAATAGCTCACACGGCTGAACTGCATTGAAATTCTTGATTCCAAGTCATCAAGCAAGATACGCACAAATCCTGTTGCATCAGCCTTCTGATCAGGAATATAACGCTCTGTGATTCCATGCATTGATATGCAGCACATAGGATCAATTTTGCCTGCCCAATCCACCACAGCAAAGAAGTCTTCCTGAAGCACATAAACAGGTAAAGATAATATTATCAGTGATATTCTTTTTATAGTTTTGTTTCGTCAGAAAAATATGAAAGATCTTTAGTTAAGTGAAACGACAATCCAATCAACAACTATGCCCATGAAAAAGAACCACGCTATTGTGGCAATCATAAATTCCAAACCACAATGTATGAGAAAATGAGAGAGGGGGCTGGAAAAAAAAATGAGTACCAAAAGAACATATAAAACTTGACAAAATAGTCCAGTGCTAATTCCTCACGATAAGGACAAAAAATTATCTTAGACAATGCAACAAAAAGATCAGCGGACTTGGTTTACTCAAGGGCCTGCTTCTCTGTGGCACATAAGGAAGCAGCGGTACAGCATAGAGGTCCAAAGTCCATCTGCTAAGATCAGGTACAAAGGCATTGACACAAGAAAAGAAAAAAAATGTCAAGCAGTCTGCTTGATGAAGCAAAATAGATATTCTTGTTCCTATTTACAAAAATAATTTTCAAATTCTACAGGACAACTAAGGTAGTAGCATGGAATTGATAGTAACATAAGCTATAGTCCACCAGATAAATTTTCAACACCACAGTGATTTGAAGATACAGATATCATAGAATGCATATCCAATGAATAATAAATGAACTAAACACAGACAAGACTCTGATGTAGTCTTGTATTCAGCATCCATATTAAGTGAAACTTGAGAGGTCTTCCTCACTCTATTAACCTGACCTATTGTGTCATCTCTTTTCTGTTTCCATAGCACTGATGTTTGAGTATACAAAGAATCGGATAAAGTGTACATTAAGCGTCTCAAAAATCAAACAAATTATGCACTAAGGAATGTCCTCTTTGCACCAAACAGGAAAAATCAAACAAGAAAGAATAATCGGCACTTACCAAAAACTTTTGTTATTAGAAAACAAGACTATTGTAAGGGAAAACTGTAACATTACTTGGATTCCATCAAGCAAATCATGTAGTGATTCATTTAGTGCCTCTAGATCTGCAGAATTCTGTCCTGCAAAATAGCAAGATGGTGGTCCTTGATAAATTCCAAGCAGGACAAGGCAAGAGCAGAAACCAGGAAAAATTACCAGATTTATTGTCATTCTCATCTATATCCATGATGCCTAAATCATCATTCTTATCATCTCCAGTTTTGTTTCCATTGGCAACACCTTCTGGTGGAAGCAGTGTTGGAACTTCAAAGCACATAAAGTGTGCAAAGAAAGAACTCTGGGATTTGGAAATTTAGAAAAAAAAAAACTGATGATACACTTTGGGTAGAGAAAGCAACATAGACATTCATACGCATATATACCAGGAAAAAAAATAAACTAGAAGAAAACCTCATCGACAAGGAGTGGGATAAATATTGTGAGCATTTTAGCATATGCCTCAGAGGCTGCAGACGTGTCTGCATTATTCACACTCTGATTCAAACCTGTCAAACCTTCAAACCACACAATAGGATTTTTGGATGCCTTTGTACTGGAACGAAGCTCATTTGCAAACTCACGAGCCTGGAAAGAATAGCAGACATAAGCATTGTTAGAATAGTAATAGGTATATACAATTCTACTTAGAATATGACTAGTAATAGTAATAGGAATAGGAATAGTATATAGTGTCCTACTTAGAATAGGATTGTATTGTAGTGTCCTAGTTGGAAAAGGAGTCTATTGTAGTGTCTATAAATATAGTCAGTAATAATGTAGAGACAACGATTCAATAATAGCTTTTTCCAATATTTCTCACATGGTATCAGAGTTTCTACGATTTTGGTAGAAAATCAAAGAGCTTCCATAGCTAGCGGGTGGCTATTACTAGTATATGCTGCCCATCTGGTCAATGATTATGTTAGCAAAAGTTGGGTCACCGTGTATCTTTTTAGTGACTACTTTTTCATATTTAATTTATGTAGCACCATGCCATATTTTCGATGACTATGTTCTTATATCTAATTTGTGTAGCACCGTGCCATCTTTCCGATGACTACTTTTTCATATATGATTAGCATAGCACCGTGTCATCCTTCCGATGACTACTTTTTCATATTTACTTTGTGTAGCACAGTGTCATCTTCCGGTGACTACCCTTTTTTGCATATCTGATTTGTGTAGCATCGTGCATCTCTCCGATCTACGTTTCATATTTAATTTGCGTAGTACTGTCGATTTTTCTAAACTACTTTCTCATATCTAAGTCGCATAGCATCGTGTGTCTTTTTCAGTTGCTCATCACATTTGATTTACATAGTTCCATTCGTCTTTCCGGTGACTCCTCAAATATGATTTGCGTAGGATTGTGCCACCATTCTGACCCTACCCATATAATATCTCTTTTTCAGTAGGGTCGTGCCATCATTCCGACCCTACCCATATTATTTCTCTTTTTCAATAGGGTCGTGCCATCAATTCGAACTTTCCTATGTAATTTCTATTTTCTAGTAGGGTGATGCCATCATTTCGACCCTACCCATATAATTTTATTTCTTAGATTGTGACCACTTTTAGCCATCAAATCTAATACTCCGGTGTATGAGCATGTTTCAGCCAAATTTTCGGTGAATTTCTTGTTTAATATCGACTCATCTATTGATTTCAACACTATCCATATACTTTATACTAGATTTTGAGCACTTTCTGGCGACCGTTGCATTGTGAAGAAGTCTATTTAGAGCAACCACCTAATTTTGTTGCTCAGGAGGAGTTTAGTAGCCTTGTATGTCAATTGTGTAAGTCATTCTATGGTCTGAAACAGTCTGCAAGTTTGGTTTGGGAAGTTCAACACTGTAATTCATCACTCTTTGTTTTATCGACATTATGCATCAAATCCTGTATTTTATGAGAAGACTAAGCACATTAATTGTTGACTGTCAATTTTGTGAAGTCGAGTGATCAACTTGCAGATATTTCATCAAGCTCCTCATCGGTCCTCGTATTAATTACATTTGTAACAACCTATATACATATGATTTGTATGCACTAGCTTGAGGGGGAGTGTTAGAATAGTAATAGGTATATACAATCCTACTTAGAATAGGATTAGTTGTAAGTTTTGGTACCAAAATTGTACAATCTTATTCATCCATAGAGATACATATTTATAGTATAGAAAACTGACTAACTAGCTATCAGATCCCTTGATTCTGGCAGATTTGAGAATCAAGGGATGATTTTATTGATCTAATATCCTAACCTATTGAATAGCAAATCAGATATGATTTTATAAGATCAATTTAAATCCTACAAAATCATATATGATCACACTTAGACATTTACAAATCAACACTCCCCCTCAAGTTGGCATGTAAATATTTGTCATGCCTAACTTGCTTACAAGAATTTAAAACTTTTTGTTTAAACAAGCCTTTTGTGAAAATATCCGCAATTTGCTAATTTGTTGTGACGAAAGGCATGCACACATTTCCTTCTTCAATCTTCTCTTTTATGAAGTGCATGTCCACTTCAACATGCTTTGTTTTGTCATGTTGAAGAGGATTGTGAGCAATACTTATGGCGGCTTTGTTGTCACAGTACAACTTCATTGGTAACACAAACAACTTTTTTAGTTCTTCCATCATCTTCTTGAGCCAAAGCATTTCACAGATCCCATGGGTCATAGATCAATATTCAGCTTCAGCACTGCTCGAGCTACTACATTCTGCTTTTTACTCCTCCAAGTCACGAGATTTCCCCAGATAAAAGTGCAATATCCTGATGTAGAGCTCCTATCAAAAGTAGAACCTGCCCAATCTGCATCTGTAAAGCTTTTAATGCCTCTATCTTGACCTTTTCTGAAAAATAATCCTTTCCCTGGTGAACTTTTCAGATATCTAAGAATCATGTAGACCGCTTCTTGGTGCTCTTCTTTCGGAGAGTGCATAAATTGACACACTAAGCTTACAACAAAGCTATATCAGGTCGAGTGTGTGATAAGTAGATCAACTTCCCCACTAGTCTCTGATATTGACTTTGGTCAACTAAATTTCCTTCTTTGTTTCCAAATTTTATATTCGAAACAATAGGTGTTTCAGCTGGACGACAACTACTCATGCCTGTCTCTTTCAGAAGATCTAGTACATACTTCCTTTGTGACACGATAATGCCTTCTTTTGATCTTGCTACTTCCATGCCAAGAAAATATTTCAAATGTCCTAAATCTTTGATCTCGAATTCCGACGCCAACTGTGTCTTTAAATTCTTCATTTCGGGGAAGTCATCTCCTATAAGTATAATATCGTCAACATACACTTTCCCTCAAGAGAGTGTCGAATGAACATGGTGTGATCTGCTTGCCCTTGAGTGTACCCTTGTTTTACAAACTGAGTAAATCTCTCAAACCAAGCTCCTGGAGATTGTTTGAGCCCGTAGAGAGATTTCTTTAGCTTGCACACTCTAGTTCCATATCTTCAAAACCCGGAGGAGGATCCATGTAGACTTTTTCTTCGAGTTTTCCATTCAAGAATGCATTCTTCACATCTAGTTGTTTAAGGGGCCAATCAAGATTAACAGCAATGGTCAGCAACGTGGCAACTGGAGCGAATGTCTCAAGATAGTCAATTCCATAGGTTTGAGTGAACCCTTTTGCTACCAAACGTGCCTTATACCTCTCCAAGGACCCATCTGATTTAAATTTGATGGTAAACACCCACTTCAACCCACTATTTTCTTTTCACATGATAGTTCCACCATTTCCCAGGTTTCATTTCTCTTAAGAGCATTCATCTCCTCTAGAATTGCCTCTTTCCACTGGGGACATTCAAAGTATCTTGCACATTTCTCGGTATCTCCATTCCAAATAATTGAGAAAGAAAAGTTGTATAGGAAGGAGACAAGTTTCTATATGACACAAAATTTGACATGGGATGGTTTCTGACTTTTCTTACTCCTTTACGTTTGGCAATTGGAAGATCAAGGTCTAAAATAACAAGGGGAAAATCAGAATTAGATTTTGGAGAATTACCTTGTATATCAGTAAGATCTTACGGAGTGGACTTTTGGTTCTGATGAGCGTCCTTAATCTCTTTTTCTTGATTCCAGTTTCTTCTCATGTAAACCTGCAATTCTTTTGTTTGTTCCATGTCCTTGTCATTAATTGCATCATGAAAAGATTCTATTGTCTCAGTTTCCTTATTTTCATTATATAATTTGGGATCTCTTACCTTATCAAGGTTGTTACTACCAAAAGTACTATTTCCCGTATCTATCATAAAAGGTAGATCCTTTTGTTTCTCGCATGTGAGGTCGCGAAAATCCTTACTATCCATTGAATCTTCACTATGTTTCTCCCCCTGAAGATGAGTTCCAAATAATAATTGAGATTCAAAAAAGGTGACATCCATTGTGACAATAACCTTTCTAGTATTTGGGTCATAACACTTGTATCCCTTTTGACTAGGGGCATAGCCAACAAAAATACATTTTTTAGCACGTGGATCAAGTTTACTCCTATTATGATCATGAACATGAACAAATACACTACATCCAAAGATTCTCAAAGGTAGATCAGTGGTCAATCTAGAAGTAGGGAAGTATGTCTTGAACATACTAAAAGGGGTTTTAAAATCTAGAACACGAGAAGGCATCCTATTAATAAGATAAGTGGATGTCAAAAGAGCTTCTCCCCAAAGAAATTTAGGGACTCCACTTGTGAATATTAAGGCTCTAGTTACCTTCATAAGATGCCTATTTTTTCTCTCAGCTACTTCATTTTGTTGGGGTGTATTAGGACATGAACTTTGGTGCACTATTCCCTTGGAAGTGAAAAAATTGCCTAGATGGTCATTAAAATACTCTCCCATTATCACTCCGAAATATTTGAATCTTCTCATGAAATTGTGTCTCAACCATAACATAAAAAGCCTCAAACATATGTTTTACTTCACTTTTGTCTTTCAATAAGTACACCCAAGTTAGTCTAGTGTGATCATCTATGAAACTCACAAACCACCTTTTTCCATTTACATTTGCTACCCAAGAAGGTCCCCAAACATCGCTATGGATTAACTTAACGTGTTTTGTGGCACTATATTTTTGGGAGTAGAAGAATCAGATTTACTGGTTTGGAGAACTTGGAGAAATTTGGGCAGCAGCTCTACTTGTTCCTTAGTGAAAGGTTGTGTTTCTAGAGAAGATTGTAGCCCTGGTTCTTTGCTGGTACACTGAAGGGTCTGACCATGGTTGTCTGCCATTTTTTTGTTCCAGCTAGGCAGTTTCCTATTGATATTCCAACAAGTCTCACAATTGTGCCCATATTTTTTGCAAAAATCACACCACGGCTTCATTGTTGTCTCTTGTCAAAATTGTTAATAGAACTCTCGGCTTCTAATGATGTCGTTGGCTTCTATTTTCTTGACAGCAGTGTTGTTTTAGTTACAAGAATAACCTTGCTCTGATACCATGTAAGTTTTGGTACCAAAATTGTACAATTTATTCATCCATAGAGATACAAATTTATAGTATAGAAAACTAAACTAACTAGCAATCAAATCCCTTGATTCTGGCAGATTTGAGAATCAAGGGATGATTTTATTGATCTAATATCCTAACCTATTCAATAGCATATTAGATATGATTTTATAATATCAATTTAAATCCTACAAAATCATATCTAATCATACTTGGATATTTACAAATCAACATAGCACTTGAACTTCCTATATTTTTGGAGCCAAAAATATCAATCCCGAACGACATATTGTGGATTTTGAAAGGATCTGATCGCCAGAAAATTGGCCAGAATCAGGAAAAAAATGTATATGGTCAGCCTCGGAATTTAGAGGTGATCCCACTGGAAAAAAGAAATTGCTTAAAAATTGTTTTTGAAAAACACAGGCAGAAAATTTTTATTCGGACAACAATTTAGGTCACCGGAAAATTGCACAGTGACGGCTGATTTAATTTTCTCACCATGGCTCTGATACCATGTGAGAGATATTAGACAAGAATATGATTGAATTGTTGTGTCTACATTTTACACTAACACCCTATTCATAGATACTACATTGGACTCCTTTTCCAACTAGGATTCCTTTTCTAAGTAGGATTGTATATACTTATTCCTATTCTAACAGATACAACTTGTAATGGTCCTAGAACAGACAGGGAAAATATGAGAAAACCTTTTCCGTATGTGAATTAAGATTTACTCCTACAGAGGTTTGAGCTAAAAGTGAAACAAGGTTTTAGAGCACACTATAGAGTCTTATTCCTATGCACGAATCAAATAAAATGCAAATCTTTGCTTTAGGTTTCACCAGACAATTAACCCTATGCCAAGCCTTGATTTCAACACCCTACATGGAGTAAGTTTCAGGAATTTACTCAATCACTTTTGATAGTAAGAGTTATGTGGTCCAATTATCTTTAGTTCCTTCAGCGAATTTTCTAGCATAAAAGGCATTACCAAATTTACTTACACTTGAACTACAAGTTGCTTGGCAGCAAAGAACTCTTGCTCTTGAAAAGGACTCTCACACTCCTAGATCATGAAGGAATGTCTTTGAACTGACAATGTTGTGGTACCCTTGTTCTTCTTTCTATAATTTCTCAGTTCCCTTACATCTGTTTTCCATTCTTCTTATTTCCAATGCTGCTACTCCACTTTAACACCTTTGTTGCCTTTCCTCTCTCTCTGTGTCTCCACAGCTACCCTTTCTCTACAGCTTGTTATTGTTCCAACAGAACAGCTTGCTCTCTGAATTCTTTCTGAGATGCTACTGCAATGATCTTAATGATTTGGCCAGCTAAACGTCCCAACAAAATGTGCTTCTTAAAGTAGACAAATTCATCTTAAAAGAAGGTTCAACCAGCAATTCTTTAATGGGAAAGCTGCTATAGACAAACAGGTGATACATGCCTTTGAGAGTTTGGAGATGAAGAAAACAGATGTCTACCAGCTTAAAAGTGCAAATAATGGCCAGTGAACTTAATAGGCATTTAAGTAACCTACTCAACAGAAAGAAGCAAAAGAAGAAATAAAAGCACAACAAGAGAATTAAAAGACAAATTAATGAAGATAATAGCTTTCTGACCTCCCGGCGCAAAAGCAAGTTGAGGGAGGTACAATAAGCTTTTCTTAAAGGGCCCAAGCAATTCTTATCAAGACTCTGCAAATGCAAAGGATTGAGAGAAAGATACCAGGAAGTATTAAACAATGCTAAAATTCGACAAGTTGAATCAATCTGACCTCCAAATGCTGCAACAGACGAGCATATGTCCTGCACTTGTATCGGAGATCAGCATGGTCAGGCCTTTTCAATTGCCCACGCTGTTTAATTTATATTATCAGCAGTCTTCAAATAACTATTTTTGGAAAACTCATGACAATTAGTTCAAGTAAAACTGATCTACATACCTGAGAAAAATAACTCTTATCACTCATCATAAAATCCACCAAACTGGAAAAATAGTTTCTCAAGAATTCAGATGCTCTTCGAACAAACGTCGTTTTCAACTTGTCAACTTCTGCTCGTTTTTCTTTCACCTGTAAGAGATTCAGGGATTTCACAGCTAAAAGTTGCTGCATCTTTTACAAGTAATGTATTAATTTTGATATAAGTAACTTTCTGTGTTCAAATGCAGAGATGGCCTAGCCTTATCTGTGTACTTTATATGCTAAAGCACAATAACAAAAATGAAGCAAAAAGAAAAGCACAGAAACGAATAAGCAAGTGAACATACAGCTCTCATGTTTGAGTAGCTAGGATCCAATTTAGGTGATTCAAGACCATGTAGAGCATTAGTTAGCCACTCACATGCCTCAATGTTCTGAGGCATTCTTGCCTCTTCAAATGAACCACATGTTAAACACGCTGCATACTACAAAACCAAGAATGAATATGTGAAGAAAATTAATTTATTAGATGTCACCACGACCTAGCTCCAAGAAAGATAGAGAAACACCTCAGAAGGGATACGTAGTCTTTCAAGAAGCCTATCAAGTTCCTCTATCAATGCCTTGTTGTTTACTGACTGCATTTCCAGCTTGTTGTTGCGGGTTTCTATCTGCATATTGTGAAAGAACCAGTATTGCATTAGCAAAAGAGGTCTACATTCAAATAGTACTTACTTCCTCCATCCCAATTATGTTGTACCGTTTGACTTGGCACAAAGTCTAAGAAAAAAAGGAAGACTTTTGAATGTGGTCTAAAGCTGTTGAAATTTGCTTTCAATTACTGCAGCAAGTTTTTAGCATAATAAGTTAGTTAGATTTAGGATGAATTTGAATTTTAAATTTCTATTAGGTTGTTTTAGTTGTTGAGATTATTTAGCATTTTGAATTTTTGTTATGCAGATTTTCTGTTAATTATATTTTCAAATTGGCTATTTAAAGCTCTCCTATGCTTAAAAATTATTGAAAGTTTCAACCCTTTTTTGTTGTACCATCTTTTCAAAAAGTGCCAACAGTGGTATATAGTCTCACTGATCTTATGGAATATTTCTTAGAAAGAGCTATTTTCAACCCATTTTTAACCCGTTGAGGCTATTTTCAACACAATTTTTTTTGAGATAAGGGTAACTTTGTATTCACACATAAAATTCATCATTCAATAAATGATGAATTAGAAACTTACAACCCACAGAGTGGTGGGCACACCCCCATTTGGGTACATTTACAAGTTTCCTATGAAATCTACCAAATTTACTGCCTCCCCTACAAACTCTTGTTTACACCAAAAAAATAGCAGGCTTATACACTTCATCCTAATCTTCAGTATGTTGACTCTCTGATCTTCAAAGCACCTATCATTCCTTTCTCTCCATAAGGTCCACCATATACAAGCTCATATTGTCTTCCACCAATCTTCATATCTCTCTCTGTTGCCAATTCCTGACCATTGATTCATCAACTCCAGGGTTGTCTTGGGCATCACCGAGCTAACTCCAAAAATGCACAAGAAATTGTTCCATAAGGTTATGGCAGTGTTGCAATGCATAAACAAATGATTATTGACTTATGTTTTCCACTCACACATAAAACATCTAGAACATACCTGCCATCCTCTTTTCTGCAGTGCCTCATGTGTGAAGCGGGCTTTCCTGCACACTAGCCATGAGAAACAAGTCACCTTTGGTGGACTTCTAGCTTCCAAGATTTCCTTCCAAGGCCCTGTGTCTGTTGCTATCTGATTGGAATCGATATTCCAGTAACATGACTTGACTATGAAGTGGCCTTTGCTATGTAATTTCCAGATTGGCTTCTCTGGGCTCATAGAAATACCAGGGCAAGTGTTTAATGTTCCCAGAAGGCTTGCTACTTGTCTAATTTCCCAGCCATTTATTGCTCTCCTGAAGAGTAGGTTGCATCCTTGTTGGCTCCACACCTGAGAATTAGTATCATTTTTCTGCAAGCTCAAAGAGTATAATTGGGGGAATAAGTTTCTCAAGCTGTTCTCCCCTACCCAAACTTCATTTCAGAAAGCATTTTTCAGACCATTACCACCACCAATAGAGATGTTGTTGATAAAGTAAGGCCAAAGTCTCCTGATTCTTTTTTATAAAGTAAGGCCAAAGTCTCCTGATACTTTTCCAGACACTACAACCAAATGTGCTCATGACTTCTTCAGCTATCTAGTAGCTAAGTAAGCCATACTTTCCTGCTATGTACCTTCTCCATAAGGCCCCATCTTCTGTGCAGAATCTCCATAACCACTTTTGTAGGAGATAATTGTTCTGTTTGCTGAGGTTCCTCAATCCAAGACCCCCTTGTTCTCTGCTAAGGGTAAGAATATCCCATTTCACCATATTGTAGAATATAGCCTCTCTTCTGCTTATTCCCTTTCCATAGGAAGGATCTTCTCAATCTATTGATTCTTTTTTCCATGCTTTTAGGAATAGGAAATAGGCTCATCATGTATGTAAAGATGGATCCTGGGCCTAACTCAACCTCAAAAGCTAACTTATGAAGGGAGGATTGTCCAAGTCCATATAAGGAGACCAAATTCCCATCCCTTTCCGATGTGGGAATTCTTAACAAAAACTAGGTCAAAGGAAAGTGGGCCCAAATTTGGGCCCAATTCTTTTGGACCCAATTGCTGGAGAAAATGCTAGAGCCCAACCTTTACAAATCCTTTCAGAAGACATTTTTAACATTGAGATAGCAGCGAATCAAACGAAGGAAAATAAAGCTCAAAGCCAGATTACACCATGGAATAGGGACGATGGGGAACTGGAAGTTGCGAGACATATGGTAGACA
>NW_006239096.1:686266-702286 GCF_000226075.1 Solanum tuberosum | reverse complement strand
ATGGAAGGAAGTAATAACAGCAAAATATGGCATGGAGGACAAGTGGATGACAGAAGGAGTGACCAGCCCTTATGATTGTAGTGTATGGAGATCAATCAGGAACTTATGGCTATTGGTCAAAGATAGAATAAAAATAAAGGTTGGTAATGGAGAAAAAGTGGCCTTCTGGAATGACATCTGGTGCGGACAGGAGACACTGAAACAAGCATTCCCTGAGCTACATAGTCTAAGTCAAGCACAGGAAGCATCAGTGGCAGACTTATGGACAGGGCAAGGGTGGAATTTACATCTGAGAAGGAACTTAAATGACTGGGAAATAACATCCATAGCAAGATTTCATGATACAATGGCTAGGGCTACCAATCTAACAGAAGAGCAAGATAGACTGATATGGAAAGGGGAGAGGAAGGTAGAGTTCACTGTAAGATCTGCATATCGAGAATTGAGACCTATTGAAGAGCAGCAAGCAGGATGGCCTTGGAGGATGATCTGGAGAACAAAAATCCCATACAAGGTGAATTTTTTCACATGGCTTTTGGCAAAGGAGGAAGTCTTGACACACGAAAACTTGAACAAGAGGAAACACAACCTTTGCTCTAGATGTTATTTATGCGAAGAACAGGTGGAGACAGTCAACCATCTCTTTTTGCACTGCAAATGGACAGATCAATTATGGCAAATGTTCATTCACAAGAGGAAGATCAAGTGGACAAAACCAGGGAGAATCACAGAAGTTCTAAAATGCTGGAATAGTGATGGAAATGCAGGAAAAAAGGAGGAGAGATGGAGGATTGTCCCAGCATGCATTTGGTGGACAATTTGGAATGAAAGGAATCAAAGATGTTTTGAAGGAAAGAACAACAATATTCAGAAGATAAAGATAAACTGCCTAGGTCTTTATTATTTTTGGTGTAAGCAAGTAGTAATAGGAAATTCTGAAGATGTTTCTAATGTTATTGACTGGCTGTAACTAAAAGATCTTAGGGCTGTTGTAAGTACAAATTTTTGGAGGGGAACTACACTTTGATGTAGTATACCTGTGGATATATAAAAGTAAATGTTACCTTTCTCAAAAAAAAAAACACTCCCCCGCACGCCCAGACCTCATTAACTGGAGCGTGGACTCTATAATATGGGGGCCCAACATCGATGAACGAAGAAATTAGGATGAGCCTGGCTCTGATACCATGTAAAGATGGATCTTGGGCTTAACTCAACCTCAAAAGCTAGCTTATGAAGAGAGGATTGTCCAAGTCCATATAAGGAGACCAAATTCCCATCCTTTTTCTGATGTAGGAATTCTTAACAATGTATGTAGGAAGACCATCAAGCACTGCTTTAGTAAGTGTAAGTCTGCCGAGGGATAAATATTTACTCTTCCACCTTGATAAAAAAAATTCACATCTTTGTAGCACCTCACTCCATACCTCCAACTCTTTATTTTTAGCACCTATGGCATACCCAAGTATTTAGTTGGTAGTGATCCAATGTGGAAGCCCAAGTTTTGTGCTAAGCATTGGAAATTCTCAACCTAATTGATAGGGAAAAGTAGACATGAAGACCAGAAATACCTTCAAAAATAGTTAGAATTGCCCTTAGATGTCTAATCTACAACACCTCTGCTTCGCGATAGAGAGTTCTGAGAGAAAGGAAGTAGTGGGGAAGAGGAGTTCCGGTGGTCAAAAGTACCACCGGAGAGGGAGGGGACATAGAAGGACAGGAAAATTTAAAATTGCAATGAGAGTCGTGTCTGAGAGCTTTTCTGTCTTATAGAAATTTAATTTTACCTACTTCATCGCATTTTCAACCCGTGCTTATTTTCAACACGCATATATTTTTAACTGTTATAGAATGTATGTAGACTTAATCTTAGTAATATACATAGCTATATATAGGCAGCAGATTTATAGGGATCACTGCAGATTTATAGGAATCACTCTTAATTTCTTTCCATAGTTAGCACCTTATGTATTGTATTTATTCACTGTTCACCTACTGGAATATGATAAGATCTTCCATTCAATTACATGGTATCGGAGCCTATAGGCTCGTGTCATTTTGGGTGTGTTACGGAAGAAGTTTAGATTTCTATTCCACTTATTTAAAGTGGTCAGTCTACTATCACCACCACAGAAGGAGGCGGAGTATTTTTTCCGGCCAAACCAGTCTTCACCGGCATCTTGTTGTGAAGAGAGTGGTTGTCACGCACCCCTCATGTAGTTCTTTTGTTCATCACGCACCGGCACGTAACGGTGTGTGTCTGGCTAAATTGATTGGGTTTTAAATTTTTGGCATCGACGCGTATTTCTTTCCTTAGTTAGCACATTATGTATTGTATTTATCCACTGTTCACCTACTGGAATAAGATAAGATCTTTCATTCAATTACATTAACCAATATCAATTTTTAACCCACTTTTCAACTATGGCAAGCAACAATCTCTCTTTTAAAATCCCCCAAAAAATTTCACCAATGAAAACTAGCAAATTTGACCGGTGAGAATGAAATCATATTTTGAAACCTATGTTATATGGGATGTCGTGATGGAAGAAATTTTTTTGCAACAACTCCTTGCAAGTCTATCATTGTACCCAAAAAAAAAGCACTTTCAAAAGAGCTTATAAACAAGACAAGATTATTGAGAATGTTTTTAAGCAAAAAATCAAAAGAAGAAATTTCGCAAGTTCAAAAACAATGAAAATAATTCAGCATCTACTGCCAAAGTAGAAATTGAGGAGGAACATTTTTTAAATTGCAATAATTAAAGCAAAGGAGGAGTGTTGAAATTCTTTTTCAGTTACTGAAGTAACTTTTTAGCATAATAAGTTACTTAGATTTAGGATAAGTAATTTATGGTTTGAATCAAGAAGGGATTCATATTCCTTTTTGATTAATTAGTTACTACAGTGTTAAAATCCATGAATTCTGGAAAGGAACTACAAGCAAATTTTTGTGGTGGATTCACAAAGAAGGGAAAGAACTATGATTCAAAGTTAAGTTTCACATTCAAGTGATTTGCCAATTAAATATATGAATCAATTAACTAGGAAAAGAAAAATAAACATTTCTGGTAAGATTAAATAGAAGCGCCAAAAAAAATATTTAAAAAAAAAAATAAACAGAAGCGCCATGCAGAAATTCTTACTGATTCAATGTCTTCTCTCATGTGTCTAAGTTTCACATTAAAGATGCCCAACCACTCATCCATATCTTCAACACAGTTGGTGGCCGATTCAAGCCCATGCAAGACCTGGTAGGACCAAAAATTTAGGCACAGAAGCATACATTTATCTTTATTTAAAAAATGGAATGGTCGCCTCATCTTACCAAAGGCAAAATATGGAATGGTCACCTCATCTTACCAAAGGCAAGATATAAATGTTACACATAATCAAGTGTGAGAGCATACATATCGGGGAAATGGTAGTAAGTTGAATCTAAGGAACAGAGAACAAGACAAACTTTGCCTGCTATTGCTCTTGGCAGAGAAGAAGTTCATAAAGAACGAGCCGAAAGTCTTATCAAAGTAAAAGGTTATCAATTGTCATAAAGAGGAAAACTGTAGCAACTCCTGAAATAGAAACCAAACTCTTCTCTGCCACTAGCATCAAAGCAATTCACTCTTCACAAAAATAAATGGGTCACCTCATCTATTAATGGCTCATTCTCCAAAATGGCATGCACATTAGCAGCTTCCAAAGCTTGAAGCTCTCGCTTCAACCGCTCAGAGAATGCCTCAGCTTCACCAATACCCATTACATAACTGTTGAATTTGAAAACCAGAATCAGGAAATCAACCAAAATAGTGCAAGGGTGAAACAAAGGGTTGTCGATAAAAAAACAGCAACACAACTTAGTAGGAAACTTTAAATCAGGGAGAACACAGTACAGGGTGTGTTTGGCATGAAAGAAAACATTCCAGAAAATGTTTTCCAATTTTCCCATGTTTGGTTGGTCAAAATATTTTCTCTAGAAAAACAAGTTCCTTAAAAATATGGATTCATTATCTCTACTTCACCCACCCCCTTCCCTCTCCTTAACCATCCCAATCCCTGCCACCCCAAAGCCTCCACTCCCCACCACATCCCACCCCCATAGTGTGTTGCCAGATAACATATAAATACTCTTGAGATAATATTTCTTTTGCTGACCTACCAAACATTACAAATTAAGAAAGAAACCCACTTATTTTTCAAGAAAACATTTTCCTCCTTACCAAACAAGTGTCTGCTAATAGTGCTGTCTACAACAACTTAGATTCTCCAACTAAGAAAACAATGATAGCCAACACGGTTATTTAGAATATTTTAATTGATTCTTTAAACCCCTATTGTGTAATATCAAACTCAACATTAGATGACTAATCAAGGTTGCAAAAAAGCCTAACTAGACTTGAAGTATATGGTCTTGTAAACATATAATAGATGAAGAGGTATTTTAAATAGGGAAAAGGGTTTGATATACCCCTCAACTTTGTCATTTAAAACTGATATCTCACTCATTACAAAAGTGGCTCACATATACCCCTACCATTATAAAAACGGATCACATATACCCCAACTGTTACATAAGTGGCTCACATACACCCTTTTTATTTAACAGAGTGAAAATTTAATTTTATGTTATATTTATTTTTTTGATTTTTTAATTTTTTTTAACAAAACCATGATATATGATCCTTTTCACACATGATTTATGTCGTTGAATCCAAGAAGCCAAAAAATATATGTGTGAGAAGGATCAAATATACCCCCTTCCATGAATATTATTTTTTTATAAAAAAATTTAAAAAATAAATTTAAAATTGATTTTTTTTTCACTTCAGAAAAAGGGTATATGTGAGTCATTTGTGTAACATAAGGGGTATATATGAGCCGATTTTATAGGGAGGGATATATCAGCTCTAAATGACAAAGTTGAAGAATATATCAGACCCTTTTCCCTTTTAAATATATAAAAGTAGATGATTCTTCAATTCTCCATAGCATGGAGAGTTCAAGGCATTGCGATGTAATTTCTATCAGCAACTAGCTTGACTGATGCAAGATAAGCTCAGCAGTAAAGCAGCTTGCAGGTTAGAACAACCAAACTGTAGGTTCACTATAGACACAAAATTCAGAAATTGTACTGGCATTTGAATTACTATGTTCATTTGTTAATTCAGCAAGAAGTTAACATAGACAGACAGATTGTAACCACAAGATTACACACTAATTTTACAACTCTAAAGTCTTGCATTCGTAGTCATATGCACACTTTGTAACCGCTTTGTAACCAAAACTTCAGTTGTTTGTACTCGTTTCTGCTCTTCAGGAATTGTTTCCTAATTATTTCAAGACAAAACTGAACCTATCATAAACTTTAAATCTAGCAATTAATAAAGTGATTAGACATGGGATCGCTGCTTTTACACCATTAGGAATAAAGCACAAAAGAGACTGGAAGGCACTAGACACAAAACAAGGTAGAGAGTTATTTTTCTTCAGAGTACTTCAAGATAGGTTTCAATCATTATTCCACTTAAAACTGTATGTTTTGTAAATCTACTCATCTAAAAGCAAGGAATCTGTCTTTTGAAGTAGGTAACACTCCTACCTACAGACCCTAATTCTATGATGCATGAGAACAAGTGCTTTTTTAAAGAAAAAAGAAGTGTGAATACTAGCCAGCTATGTTGCTCAGACTCTTCAAAGATGTCGACAGCTGCGTGTCAGATCCTCCAAAAGTAGTATATTTTTGGAGGATCCGACACGGGTGTGGCAACAATGTTGGAGAGTCTGAGCAACTTAGCTAGCCAGCTCCCTCCATGACATGATAAAGTCATGTCAAGAGGTCAACTTAAGTAAAGCATACATAAGAAGTTTAGATTTCGAGCAAAAATCAGCACAATGCAATGTCAAGAGAAGTGGGAAAGAGGTTACATACGTGCCTAACAGAGCCTCCATGTCCTCTTCCTCTGCTTGAGATACCAGTTCTCTTTCAACAGTAACTGTCATCTCACCTTCTTCTGCTACAGCAGTGACCGGCCCATCTTGAGGATTAGCCTGTTGCTTGGTAATTGCTGGAGTATTTTCCTATATAAATTAGAATTACATAAAATGCATCAAGCAATCGCTTTTATTTTAGTTCCTGTTTAGAAACATATCATGTAATTCATTGCAATGAATAACTATTTCTAATGTCAAAAAAAAAGCTAAGTGTTTATGTTCAATTAAATAGTGAATGTGCATATGACCTGCAAAGACATTCTAACTAGAGAAACAAGTGACAACACTTCATTTATAATAATGAATGACTATTTGTTTTACCACTAGTTTCCTTCCTTAACCAGTAGAGTGTTTCCAACTGCATATTTTATAAGAGAACATTCATAAACGACTTTGGATCCTTAAGCAAGATTAATAGAGAGTTTCTTACATGTAAAACTGTTAGCGTGTTGGATAGACTCTAAATAGTTGTACATATCTATGTAATAGCTCTAAATATTTGTGTAATGATGGTGTCAATTGCTTTCTATATATAGGATATATGAGGGATTAATGTAGCATATTTCTAGCGATATTATAATTAGGAATAGCAGATATTTAGGGGTGTGAATAGCAGATTTTTAGACATGTAAATCAGAATTCTTTCTATTTAATGGAAGAACTCTCCATTTGAGAGGACTCATTCAACAAACTTGACATGGTATTAGAGCCTACTGGTTTGATTCTTCAAGTCATTCTTCAGTGATTCCTTTCAAAAAAAAAAAAAAAATTCAAAAGTTTTGGTCTTCCTGACTATTCGTCAATAGTTAGTCCTCCACATTTAGGGCTCGTGTATTCGAGAACATGACTTCACATCAATTTGAGTCCTTCAATGTTCGTTTCACTGGGAAGAATTATTCTGCCTGGGAGTTTCAGTTTCAACTATTTGTCACCGGAAAAGAATTATAGGGCCATATGGACGGAAGTGATCCTGCTCCAGTTGATTGTAGAAGTTACGATCAGTGGAAGGTTAAAGATGCTCGGATAACGACATGGATTTTATTGTCCTTAATCTCAGGCCATACAAGACTGCAAAAGCCATGTCGGATCATTTACAAAAGGTTTACAATCAAGAGAATAGTGCAAGACGCTTTCAGCTAGAGCATGAAATTGCTAATTACTCTCAAGGAGGTCTCTCTATTCAGGATTATTTTTCTAGATTTCAGACCTTGTGGGCTGAATTTACTGATATTGTTTATGCTAAAATACTTGCTGAATCTCTATCTCTAATTCAAGCATTTCATGAGCAAAGCAAGAGAGACAAATTTTTTATGAAATTGCGATTTGAATTTGAGTGTTCGCTCTAACTTGATGAATCGTGATCCGTCTCCTCCCTGGATATCTATTTCAGGGAATTACTTCGTGAAGAGCAACATCTTTTCACACAAAACGCTTCCAAGCAAGAAAACATTAACACTGTTGCATTTGCTGCTCAGGGAAAAGGAAAGGGAATGGATATGAGCCGAACTCAATGCTATAGTTGCAAAGAATATGACCATATTGCTAGCAATTATGGTAAGAAGTTTTGTAATTATTGTAAGCAACATGGGCATATCATCCAGGAGTGTCCCACACGTCCTCAAAATCGCAGGATCAATGTCTTTCAAGCAGGGATAAAAAGTCCAACTTCTGATAACTCATTTCATTGGGAAGTAACAATCAATTTGCTACTCCAGCAGCTGGACAAGTTCTTATTCCTGAAATGGTACAACAAATGATTGTGTCAGCCTTTTCAGCTTTAGGGATACAAGGTAACGATATTACATCTTATTTTTGTTTGTTGATTCTGGTGCGTCCAATCATATGACTAACTCAACTAGTGTGCTAAAAAATGTTCATTTGTATCATGGTCCCTCACCAATTCAGAATGCCACTGGTAGTACTTTACCCATTACCAAGGTTGGGGATATTACTCAAACTTTCAAGAATGTTTTTGTATCATCAAAGCTCTCAACTAGTCTTACTTTAGTTGGTCAATTGGTAGACAACAATTGTGATGTGAATTTTTCACGTAATGGTTGCCTTGTGCAGGATAAGGTGTCGGGGATGATTCGCGAAGGGGCCTAAAGTTCGGAGATTGTTTGCTATACACTTTTCCATTTTCCTCGTGGTCTCTCTTTTGCTTGTACTTCTACAACTAGTAAGACTGAGGTTTGGCATAAACGTCTAAGACATCCAAATTTTATTGTGTTGTCTCATTTATCAAATTCTGGTTTATTGGGAAATAAAAAATAATTTTCAGTTTCTTCTTTTGATTGTTCTACTTGTAAATTAGACAAAAGTATAACTCTTCCTTTTCCTAATTTTGGTTGTTATGTTGCAAAGTGTTCTGATCTCATTCATAGTGATGTTTGGGGCATTTCACCAATTGTTTCTCATGCTCATTTCAAGTACTTCTAGACATTCTGAGATAATTATAGTCTGTTTACATGGGTGTATTTTCTCCGTTCCAAATCTGAGGTATTTTCCATGTTCCAGAAATTTTTGGCTTATATTGAAACACAATTTTCCACCTCTATCAAAATATTAAGATCTGATTCTGGTGGAGAATATGTCTCATGAATTCAATAATTTCTCGCTTGAGAAAGGAATCGTCTCACAATGCTCTTGTGCATATACACCACAACAAAATACGTTGTTGAGCGTAAAAATCATCACCTTTTAGATGTCAATCATACTTTATTGATTCAGTCATTTATCCCGTCTAAATACTAGGTGGAAGCTTTGTCTAGTGCTGTATATTTGATTAATAGACTGCCATCTAAAGTATTAAATCTTGAGTCTCTATATTATCGTCTTTATCACAAAAATCCTAGTTATCATAATTTTCATATATTTGGCTGTATTTGTTTTGTGCATTTACCTCCTTCTCAATGCAATAAATTTTATGTTCAGTCTACTAAATGTGCTTTTATGGGTTATAGTACTTCGTGGAAAGGTTTTATTTGCTACGATTCAAGTTCTAATAAGTTTCGTGTTTCCAGAAATGTAGTTTTCTTTGAGAATCAGTATTTCTTTCCTACTCATGTTGAGTCATCTTCTATCTCTCCTGCTCTTCCATTTTTGAGGATTTGTCATCATCTTCTAAGCTGTTCAAACCTGGATTTGTATATGAAAGACGTCGGCCAACTTTACCCCTTCCTGGAACAAATTCGCCACTTGAGACTGCTCCACAACCAGAATCTGAGATTTTTTCAAGGCTTGCTCCTCTTGCACCTCCTCGCCGATCAACCAGAATATCTCGTAGCCCTAACTTGTATGGTTTTTCTTCTACTTTATCCACCATCTCTATTCCAACAGGTTACTCAAAAGTCTCCAAGCTTGAATGTTGGCAAAAAGCAATGGAGGAAGAACTTTTGGGTCTTAAAGAAAATAACACATGGGATATTGTTACTTGTCCTTTGAATGTCTGTCCAATTGGATGCAAATGGGTTTATTCAATTAAACTTCATTCTGATGGAACTCTTGATCAGTACAAAGCTCAATTGGTGGTCCTTGGTAACAAACAAGCATAGGTATGGACTATGTGGAGGTTTTTGCACCGGTAGAAAAAATGACTACAATGCGAACTATTATTGCCATAACTGCGTCAAAAAAATGGCATGTCATCAAATAGATGTCAAAAATGTTTTTCTTCATGGTGATCTCAAAGAAGATACTTATATGAAACCCTATTCTGGTTTGTTCTCATCACCTACATCAGATGTATGTAAGTTGAAGCAGTCTTTGTATGGATTAAAACAAGCTCCTAGAGCTTGGTTTGACAAGTTTCGGTCTACTTTGCTTTAATTCTCTTTTGAGGAGAGAAAATATGATTCATCTTTGTTTCTTCAAAAAACATCTATTCTTTTGGTGTATGTAGATGATATTATTATCACATGAACTGATTCTTCACTAATTGCTAGCCTCCAACAATAGCTTAAGGATTATTTTCATATAAAGATTTTGGTACTCTTACATATTTTTTGGGGTTAGAAGTTCATTATGATTCTTTAGGTGTGTTCTTGAACCAGCACAAATATACTCAAGATTTGATTGTTTTGGTTGGTCTTCAAGAATCTTCCTTTGTAGATACTCCATTGGAATTGAATGTAAAGTATCGTCGTGCGGAAGGAGATCTTCTTCCTGATCCAACTTTGTATCGACAACTAGTTGGGAGTCAAAATTATCTTATTATTACTCTACCTGATATCTCTTTTGCATTTTAACAAGTGAGTCAATATATGCAGGCTCTTTGCCATCTACATTTGGTGGTTATTCGTCGTATTATTCGATATCTCTTGGAAAGATCTACTAGTGGATTATTCTTTCCTAGTAGTTCTCTGATTCAGCTTACTGCATTCAATGATTTTGATTGGGCTGGATGTCCTGATACTCATTGTTCTGTCACGAGTTGGTGTATGTTTCTTGGAGATTCCTTGATATCTTGGATGAGCAAGAAGCAAGACCGTGTTTCAAAATCTTCAACAGAATCTGAGTATCGCGCTGCTTGCTCAGAGATTGTTTGGCTTCGTGGTTTACTTGCAGAAATTGGATTTCCTCAATCTAGTCCCACTCCTCTCCATTCTGGCAACATAATCTGATTTATCATGAAAGGACCAAACACATAGAAGTGGATTGTCATTCTATTAGAGAATTTGTAGATAAGAGGGTCATTACTCTTCCACATGTATCCAGTGATCTTCAAATAGCTAATGTTTATACAAAATCTTTGGCACGACAACGTCATTAGTTTTTGGTAGGCAAATTGATGTTTTTTTAATTCACCGACATCAATTTGAGGGGGGATGTTAGTATGTTGGATAGATTCTAAATAGTTGTACATATCTATGTAATAGCTCTAAATATTTGTGTAATGATTGTGTCAATTGCTTTCCATATATAGGAGATATGAGGGATTCATGTAGCATATTTTTAGTGATATTATAATTAGGAATAGCAAATATTTAGGGGTGTGAATAGCAGATTTTTAGGCATGTAAATCAGAATTCTTTCTATTTAATGGAAGAACTCTCCACTTGAGAGGACTCATTCAGCAAACTTGATAAAAACTACTAACAGGCAAAAATTGTAACATTAGAACTTTAAAGGGCAAAACATGCAAAAGGTTGTTCCAAGTGTAGTGACCTTTCGGAAAGACTTTCCCATCAATTTCACTTAAAAGAACTTTTTCTTTAGATAAGAATCTCAACTTCAACAGACACATTTGTGATCTTCCTTCCACAGATATCAGGCACAAGAGTAAAAGATAACTAGCTCTATCAATTGAGAAGGAATTGATGGAGGAGAGATTGGATAAATTGAGGAGGAATTTCCTCTGGTTGGGTAACAAGGAAGGAAAGGGTATTCACCTTGCAACTCAGTAAGAAATCTGGTGAGCTGGGTGTTCAGAATTTAGGGCTGCAAAACATATGTCTATTATCAAAATGGTTGTGGAGGTTTGGTAAAGAGGATCATGCTCTTTGGAAGGATGTTATCATTAGCAAATATGAACGGACTAAGCAATGGACAACCAATACTGTGACTAACACTTATGGGGTCTCAGTTTGGAGGACTATCAGAAATTTGTGGCCTAAATTGTCTGGGAGCAAAAGTTATAAGGTGGGTGAAGGGACTAGAATTATATTCTGGAAATACAAATGGATCGGCCAGAACTCACTCATGGAGGATTTTCCATATTTATTTTCTTTCTGTGACAACCCTGAAGCATCTATTGCTGAGACCTACACTAACCAAGGATGGAATATCATCTTTAGGAGGCTTCTAAATGACTGGAGGAGAGAGTGGCCAACTTAATCCAAAGATTGAATGATTTCTCTGGTTTAAATACTAGCCCTACTACAATAAGATTGAGACATGATAGGGAGGGAAAATTTTCAGTTGGAAGATTGTACTGAAGAAATTTGTCCTCACAACCTGGAACATCCATGGACCTTGGAAAAAAATATGGAAATCTAATATCCCTACCAAGATCAAGTGTTTCACATGGCAGGTATGTAGAAGAGCATGTCTGACTCGGCAGAAACTGAAAAAGAGAGGTTTTGAGATTGTCTCAAGGTGCTTCTTTTGCTATGATAAGGAGGAAACAAATAGTCATATGTTTCTTCATTGTAGAGTGACTTCTCAGGTGTGGCATATGTTTCTCAATCTCCTCCAAAAACCATGGATGATGCCTGAGCATACGGCAGATCTTCTAACCTGCTGGATGAGGAGAGGTGGGAGTAAAAAACGGAAAAAAGGGTGGAGCCTAGTCCCTTCTTACATATGGTGATCAGTCTGGAGGGAAAGAAATAAAGATGTTTTGAGAATATTACTTATCCAATGCATAAAGTAAAAGAAAACTGCATTAATACTTATATTTTTTGTGTAAAGAAGAGGGTATAGATGAGGTAGAACAGCTAGCAGACTTCCTAGGCTCTCTGTAATTACGATTACTTGCATTGTAATTTTTTTGATGGTTGACACCATACCCACATTGCTGAGGAATACAACTTTACCTTGCTCAAAAAAAGAAGAAGAGATAACTAGCTCTATCAAATATGTAATTGATAATATAGATTAGAAGAAGAAAAATTGACACTAATTGAGTCCATCTTCAGAAACTAGACAATACATTTGTATACTTTATAAGATAATGGGAATGATCTTATTTTCACATCAAATGAAGAAACAACATGAATGACTATATTATCTTAAGAGCAACCTTATCACTTCATTCACATGCCTGTTGTGCAGTTAAAATCAGGGGGGAGGGGATATACAACACTAAATTAACAAAAGTGGAAACATTAGGGATTTTAAGAGGAAGACAAGAGGCAATAAGTTGATCAATGCCACCACCTAGGCTTCTCTGGTTCATGGACAGGACAAAGCGGGATTGAAATTTTAGTCATATAATCATGGAATTGGGAATAAATAAAAATATTGGTATCTCAAGTTTTGTATATGCAGAATTGAAGGTGGGATTGAAGTTTTATGGAAAACATATACTTTTGGAAGCAAAGGTAACTGTGTATTCACAACAGAACTCATCATCAAACAAATTATGAGAATAGGCCACTTACAATCTCATCAAAGCATAGGCCACTTACAATCTCATCAGAGCATAACAAAAACTACCCTATGGGAGATTACAAGTTTCCTATGAAATCAACAAAAAGTTCTACATCCCCCACCATAGGCAATTCATTCTAATCTTATGAATGTTGTTTCTCTTTCAAAAGCATCTTGCATTTCTTTCTTTCCACAAAGCCCACCAAATGCATGTTGGGATTAATTCCCACAAGTCTTCTCCAGATTCTTTTCTCCCTATCTCCTTCCAGCTATTCGGCAACTCCTTTGTGGTTTTTGGTATTACCCAGCACACACCAAGAATGCATAAGAACATACTCCACAATTTGCAGTTGTTCTGCAATGAAGGAATAGATGCCTATTAAAATACCTTGTTAAAAAAAGCTCAAGTGGTGGTATTTCTGCTCCTCCCAGGCCATTCGTACCATTCCCCTAGCACTCCTTTAATTCTCTTGAGGTCAAAAGACTTGAACCTATCTCAAAGTAGATACGGTCCATTAGAGTAGAGGAAGGCTTAGAAAAGAGAAGGTTGGAGATGGAGATTCCCGGTGATCAGAAGGACCCTAGAAAGAAGAGATTTTGGTGGGTCTATTTCATTTCTTGGGAGTCATGTCTGGGAGAAGAAATTGCTAGTAGTTCAACCTATAGGCAAACATATACTTAGCTTGTGTGCATTATATATTGCATAACAATTAATTCTAAAATAATTTACATCATAAAGAAATTAATGCTTAGCAAGAAAACTATTTTTCTAATATACCAAATTAGGCTACCGTACAGAATATCACAAAATAAATACAACTTTTTTTATTTGAAAAGGAGTTGGTATGTGTAGATTAAGGGTGAGTTTGGTATGGAGGAAAACATTTCTTCAATCCTCTCATCTTTGGTTGATCAAAATTTTTGAAAAAAACATTTTCTCTAGATAAACAAGTTCCTAAAAAATTGAGGGAAATGACCTCCTCGTAGAAGTAGGGAAAACAAGCTTCATTGGTGGTATTCATACTAATTGTCTCCTCCCCCACCCTAACCCCTCCACCCCAGTGCCCCACCACCACCAGACCTGCCTCACCACCACTAGCTCCTCATCCCTACCCCATTATCACCACTTACAGTATTTGGCTAGATTATATATAAATGTGTTCGGGATAATATTGTTTTTTTTACTTACCAAATAGCAGAAAATAAGCAAAAAGAAAACGATTTGTTTTCGAGGAAAATATTTCCTTCATATCAAACACACCCCAACTGGATGGAAAACAAAGAATTCGGCAAATGTACAAAAGCACACATTTCTCGAATTGGATAACTGTTAACAGATGTCATCCCATGAAGATGAGATGTAATGCTCCACATTGCAATCTCACGTTCCAAAAAAAAAAACAATTCTGTTGGGCATTTTTGAGATGTACCTTCCAAGAACATCTGATTAAAGAGTTATCATCAACAAGGATGATTCTAGGCAAACCTAATAGAAAAATATACAGAGAGAAACTAACAAAAAAATTCCTTATGACATGGAGTAACTAAATGAAGCAAGTCAAGTTTCAAGCGAGGGCCTAGGCTATATGTTGGAATATACTGGGCGGAACTTTTATATGTACCTTTGCCCAAAGAGCCATCTCTACCACATCTATGCCAACAACCTTGGGGAGACGACCAAGTACATCCTTACAGATGTTTAGGATGCAAAGCAAAAGGCGGTTCCTACAATTAGTTAAAAGAAAAGTGATTAAACAGATAAAATAGAGAGTCATTATTATAGAAATACCTATCGTCAACGTTACGCATTGTCCACTGAGGTGGAGTAACACTTTGACTTCTGAGATTATCGAAACCCTGTATGAAGAATAAGGTCCATATATTAGATGGAGATGGAATTGGAAAATAATTTAGGTTTGAGTATTACCAGCATGAATGTACAGCCACTTGGATCATTAGTTACGAGCTCGACCTTTGAAAGATGCTTAAGCTTGTACAACTTTGCAGGCTACATGTGGAAGCATAACATTATTGTGAGAGGTAGTTAGCACAAGTTCAGTTGGGTCTATCTATGAGGGTAAGTAAAATAATCCGGCAAGTTTAGAGTTTCCTTATACAGAACCAAATAAATGTTTGATTTAAGATTTGAGGCATAATTAGAACATTGTGAAATAATGTGGAGTAGTGAAAAAGTAAGTATTTACCTCAAGTACTCCACCATTAGAATATTTTAAGACACGAAGAAAAGCTTTAGTGCGTTGGCCTTTAGCTTTTGCTGCACAAAGCACATGTTATGAAGGAGAAAACTGTGAAATTACATGTAACAACACTGAAAAACAAAAGTTGAAAAGTCGTACTGGAGATTGCGAGAACTCTGGGTTTAGCCATAGCACCACGGCTCAATTTTCCGGCAATGCCTATGATGCCGCTGGTTTTGGCAACACGGATCGACATTACAACTTGTTGTTTTGTGCCTTCAATAGCCGCCTCGCAAGCTCTTCGTAGCTCCTCATCGTCCGCGCTCGATTTCGCCATCCTTGCAAAATCTAAAACAATAAAACCCGCAACTCAATAAAAGTACTCCATCAAGAGAAAAATGTGGACAAGTTTGTTACAACTAGTATTTTGTTATTTTTTTTATCCTTCACATCTTTTTTAACTTAGTGTACCCATAATGTCTAAAGTTTATTATAGGCCAAACACATACACAGCCACTCAAACTTGGCCCTATTTTTCATTTTGGCACTCCAACTTAGCCTTGTTCCATTTTAACCCTTGAACTCCATTTTTTCTGTTCCATTTTAACACGAAATACTATTTTTATGATTTTTTTATTTTATATATATTCTTCAAATGCAACTTCTTATTTTAAATCGACACGTGTCAGTTAATTTTAGTTAAAAAAAATAAAAATTAACAAAAAATAATTCTTTTTAAAAAT
>NW_006239096.1:657771-685866 GCF_000226075.1 Solanum tuberosum | reverse complement strand
GAATTTTAACTAAAATTAACTGACACGTGTCGATTTAAAATAAGAAGTTGCATTTGAAGAATATATATAAAATAAAGGAATCATAAAAATAGTATTTCGTGTTAAAATGGAACAGAAAAAATAGGAGTTCAAGGGTTAAAATAGGAACAAGGCTAAGTTGGAGTGCCAAAATGAAAAATGAGGCCAAGTTTGAGGGGCTGTGTATGTGTTTGGCCTTTATTATAATTGCTTCAAATATAGAGGAGGCCCATTCACGTGGGATTTGATAATAAGTTCCTCAACTTTGTCATTTAGAACGCATATATTTTTATTTTTAAGGAAAAATTACTAGAATATTCAATTTAAGACTTTAATTTACATAATATTAATTTACTCTTTTTATTTACAACATTATCATTTTAATTACAAACCTCACAACTTAATAAATATACATATCTTTATACGATTTTTTAACATATTTTTTAGCTTAGTGGGCTGATTTTATGTGTTTCATAATTTATTATTTTTACTTTTTTGATTTTCAATCACAACTATAATTGGTTACATTATTTTTGCCTTTTTTTTTTTCTTTCTTACTTAATACAATTACACTTCTAAAAATATTTTTTCTTTCTCTTCAACTACGTTTTTTTTTTTTTACTTTAAGAATAATATAATGATAAAAATATATATATATGATATAGAATGGTATAAACCTCTTGTTTTTCTTGATATTATTCAAGTGCAAAATTGGTATATATATGGTGGTAAAATTATGAATGACATACCGTATTTATTTTGAAATTTTCAATGACAATTATAGTTGAATATGATTTTTTACTTAAAGATCCTATTTTTTAGGATGCACGTTTCTTTCTCTCTTTTTTGGTTGATTTTTCAATTCTAGTGCTGATTTTTTGGGGGAGAATTTATTGCCTAATTAATAGAATTTCTACCATTTAACACATTCCTTATTTGATACAATTACTCTTGAATTTGTTCTTCTCTCTCCATTTTTGTTTCAATTCTTTTATTAAAAATTACCAATTTAATTTCCATTATATAAGTACCAATATATGCAAAGTAATAAAAAAACATTTGCATACCCTAATAA
Source organism: Solanum tuberosum (assembly GCF_000226075.1). NCBI lineage: Eukaryota > Viridiplantae > Streptophyta > Magnoliopsida > Solanales > Solanaceae > Solanum > Solanum tuberosum. The sequence goes on along the minus strand of NW_006239096.1, from coordinate 684,773 downwards.
TAACCATTTGCATACCACAATAATTATTTATGCATACTAATTTGTATACCAATAATAGAATTCTTTTAGGTAATATTGTAAAAAAGGAAAATATGAAATCTTATTATGGTGTCAATTGATGTACAATATAATTTTAATATATATTTTTTTATTTGTAAATACAATTTTACTAGTATATAATTTGATTCTTTAAAATGGTATACATTGTGGTATAGAACTTGAAATTACACTAAAACTATATGACACTATTTACGAATAACATTAAAAATTTATAATATAAAAAATGTACCATATAATAATACTAACATTTGTACTATATAATATACCAACAATTATTGAATTCTACCCCATATCAAAAGTGTACCATATAATATACCAACAATTATTGATATTTCGTGCCAATTTATTTTTCAAATGACATTTAATACCACAAGGAAAACCAACATAAATAATAGAACTAATTACATCATATGGTTAAATATGATTCTGAAAAAAAATGTTTAATAAACAACCAATAAAATTCAAATCCGCTAATAACATTAATTAGATTATGAAAAAAAAGTGTTATAAAAATAAAAATAAAAAATTAACTCAACAATGCTAATCCTCATATGGATATTTGGTACAAGTTTTGGTATTTGATTTTATTTTTTTAAAATGGTATTTGCGTCACATATCACTCCTTCAATCTTGAAATCCACATACCTTCCTGCAATACATTTCAAAAAATAAATTAAAGAACCTACTAAACAACCGTTATAACAATCAAATTTGAAATACACAATCATATTTTTTTTACATCACCAAAAAAAAATATATACAAAATGGTGTATAATATGATTAAAAATTGGTATCCACTTCATCATTCTTATAATGAAATTCAAACACCAACTTATAACCAATTATATATATAACATTGATTTATGAAGATTGATAAAGTTGAACATGATTATATGTTACAATCCAACGGTGCATAACACCATGATTATATGATTAAGGTGTACATTATGGTGACAATTGGTGTACATTTTTAATCTAATATATAATGTATGATATACACCAAACATTTACACCACAAACTAACCAAAAGTAACTAATTTATTTATATAATAAATTTAATCAAACAATCAACTAAATACATAATACCATCATATAATATCTATTTTTAAAAATTTACACATTAATTATAGTGTATTTGAATGGTGTACATTATGGTGTATAATTTAATATGATAAATAATACATATTTTCAACCAATATTACACCATGATCGTACCAAGAATTTTATCAAATTATTTTGGATAACCAAATTAATTAAAAAGTGAGTACATTACTATTTAACATTGATTTGCATATTAATATTGTCATTAAACAGTGGTAAATTTATAGAATTCGAGTTATATTAGGTGTTAATTTTGATTTTGATTATATTTGCAATCCTACCATTCATAATACCATAATCTACAAACCATACAAAATGTTTGTTTTAACAATTATACAAATAACAGTGCCATGAATGATTCATCAAAATCAATTTACAAATAATAAAATTTTCATGATTAACCACAACAAAAAATCCTTAAAAAGGGATTTTTCAGCCACTGAAACATTTGTTGTTTTTTTTTGAAAAATCAAACTATATAATCTTACAAAAATAAATTGGAAGTAATTTTAAAAAAATGATACATACCGGTGATATCTCATATTTGTCGTGCTGAATTAAAACGGACACGTTCTTGCTTTCAACCATTGAAATGACCTTAAACAGGAGATAAAGACTTTGTTTTTTGTTACAATACGTTGTTTAGAGATATGAGAGAGAAATATTAAGTAATGAATATTTGTGAAAGGTAACTGAATTAGAGTAAATTAAGGAAAAAAATATCTTATTTAATATTGAATGATGCGTTGCTTATTTTTCTTTTACCCTTTTTTTAATTTATTTTTATTTTGTTTTACTTTGTAAAGATTCTATTGCTATGTTGGTGTAAAGTCAAACTATTGTTATATAGAGGTTATTTAGGTGCTTAAATTGTATATTTAAGTTTTTTACCCTATTTTTAAAGTGGCTCATAAACATCTCTATTGTTACACAAATGACTCACATATACCATTTTCCTCTAATGAAAGTGAAGAATATTTTTTTTATTAAAAATTAATTCAAGTAGGGGTATATTTTATTCTTCTCACACATTTTTTTTTACTTTTTAAATTCAACGGCTAATTGAATTTATTATTTTGATGGTCAAAATTATCTTCTTCACTTATTTTCTTATAAATTTTATTATAGATGTCCTAAAAAAAATTACAGATATAAAAACTAAATTACAATATAGCAGAAAAAAATAGTTTTAATTTTTTTTTCTCTTTTTTTCCATTAATACTTCTTTCTTATTTCTCTTATTTTACACTGACGAATGAAAGAAAAAATGAAATAAGAATAAGAAATTCTAATAATAATAATCAAAGAAGTCAAAAAATAATTTATGCGTGAAAAATATCAAATACATAAAAAAAATTAAATATTAAAAATAAAAAATAATTTAAAATTAATTTTGTCACTTTAAGGACTCCATACAAGCCACTTAACTTTTAACACATAAGAAATTAAACAATAAGAGTAAAACAATAGTCCAAGTCCAATAGTTTTATAAAAGAAAAGCGGAAGTCTAAAACACTTGTCTCACTATAGTCATCTAGTAAAATAGAATGAAATTGGGTCTAGCCCATACATCATGTCCAAAAGTGAAATATATGAAAGAAGGTGAAACAATGAACATTCGTCCTCGAAGCATGAGGACTCACCAAAGCTCGGAAATCTCGAAATCAACCACTAGTCACGAAACTGAGAAATCTGACTGTCGGACCCTACATTTGGAGAAATGTAGGCAAGAGTATGCATTAGTAAAAAACAATGTAACAAGTATGACAACTATGCATAAAATATTTAAAACATGCTAAAAGGGACATCATTTCATGACATGCAATTGACCAAGCTAAAACATGATATAAAAAAGGGTTGGAAAACATAAGTCATGAAACCATGGTCAATGCAAGCTAACATCATTTAAAGTCTTTGAACACATATGAGATACTTCTTGAAGTAACCTTAGTTCATTATTAATGTGGGGAATTAGCCTTAACCGACATAGAGACCATGTGAGTTATAACATGATCCCCTAGTGTCTCCCACACTGAAAAGGGGTGTCCTACTTGCCAAGGTAAGGACGATAAATCTGAGCTAAAGTGGATCCACTAGCTAATGTTTATCTAGAAAATCATCCTATATGGGTGCATAGGTAAGGGATAAGAAGGTTGTTTCTAGAAACCTGGCATCTACTAGCGGGAGAGCTTCCATCTCAATATCCTTTCGGTGCTAAGCATAAATCCCACAGAATAGTCATTTCTTCTTGTTCTTATTATCCATGGAAAGGCACATCATCTTGTCAATCCATATTATTCATAACTTGAAAATATGGGTTCATGGGGAAATCATATAAAATCATAGTATTTCATCAATTCATTCATAAGAGATCATAATTCAATCATTTAAATCAATAATCAAGAGAACTCGTGATAATTGAAGAAAACCCTAACTCAATTGGGGATTTCTAACTTTGAAAATAGAGGAATTTGGGAACTCCATGAATGGAAGGAATCCATGGATGAAAAATATCATACCTCAAAGCCAAATGCTTATCTTCAATTGAAGAATTGAAGCTTGACCTTGATCCTAGCTTGAACCCTTCTTCTTCTTCTTCAAGTTTCTAGAGAGAGAAATATTTTGGAGATGAGAATTGATCTTCTTTTGTGAATTAGGAAGAATGCCTGAATGGCTTGAATTTGGGGTTAAAATACTTATATAGGGGTCTTAATGAAGGGTAAAACGACGTAGTATAGAAGTTAATTAATTAGGAAAAGACTCAACTTCCCCTAGACTTAATTGCCGACCTCCCACCTACGGACTCTAGTCGATAGACCGTGGTCTGACCTACCGTCTATCCTGGTGGACCATCGATGGAGGTCAAGGGTTCTTGGGCCTCGAACCACGGACCGTGGTCGGACCAACAGTCTGTTGGTCAGGTCGTGGTCGGGCCAACGGTCTGATGGTCAGGCCGTGGTCGGGCCAACGGTCTGTTGGTCAGGCTGTGGTCCTGAGCTTTATGCTCTTCTCCTGCAGGGCCACCCACGGACCACACCTACGATTTGTGGTCCCATCCACAGGTCGTGGGTGGTCCTCGTGGTTGCCACCTGCAGTTTTCTGAAGTCAGCCATAATACCCTCTTTCGGATCTGAGGTGTTACATGTGTGAGCCTATTTTGTAACGATTGGGCATATGTGAGCCACTTTTGTAACGAGAGACATATCAACTCTAAGGCCTCATTTGTTTTCATTGAGATTAAGACGTTTGAATCTGAATGCACATCTGAATATTAAGATGTAGTTTCTAGGTCTGAACATTGAATCATTAATATTGTTTGTTTTCAATATTTGAATGTGCATAATTTATCTTTTTTTAAATTAGGAATTAAACATTATATCAACAAAAGTTATAATCCAAAACTAAAATAACTTCTTCCAAAAAAATCGTTTCAAGAATAAGACTATAAACCACCCCTCCCCCACCCAAAAAATGATTTGTTTGTCTTCTTAAACAATTTTTTCACAATGAACAATGATAACTTCTTCCAAAGATGTTTTAACAGCCAAAAAATTGTGATAAGAAGAGTTCTTCATAAATATTAATTCGCCCAAGAATATTGTATATATTAAAAATACTAGTATACGTACCCGCGCGATGCGTGGTCATTTTACTCAAAACTTAAATTATTAAATAGTTTTACGATGAACAGTCATTTTACTTAAAAATTGAATCATTAAATAGTTTTACAGTGCGCGGTTATATTACTTCAAAATTGAATCATTATATAATTTTACGCATTTAAAGATAACAACAAAAAATAAATATGATTTATGCGAAGTGTTTATTGGTCAAATAACATTATATTTTTTGCAATTCTTTATTGTCTAAATTATTGATAGCAATTTTTTGTATTATTTAATTTTGTTGCATTAGTTTTTAAACGAATTCTCAGTGAAAATATTTTCATATTATCTCAATCACTCTTTTTGTAAATTATCTTCTATTGTGTATTTTAATTTTGTCATCATATAGAATTTAACATGTAATCGAAATAAGATTATATTAATTCATAGTGTTAAATTGAGATTTTGTATCCAAAATATAAGAAGAGATGTTCTCTTTTTTCAATTTTTTCGCTTATGAAAAAGCTATCGATACTTTTAAGGATTGTCTTTTTATATTATATGTGATAACTAATACGAAAAAGGGTCAAAATTGCCCCTAAACTATGAGATATAGACCACTTATACCCTCCGTTACATTTTAGGATAAAAAATGCCCCTACCGTTATCTTAAGAAACCACAGTTACCCTTAAAACTTAACATAAGTGATTTAGAAAGCCACATGACACTAATTTCGCCACATAGGCCTACCAACTAGGATACTCACTAAAAAATTTGACCCAATTAATAATTCAACCCTAACCCATGAAAAAACAATCAAACAAATGAAGTTCTAATTCAACATTATATAAACGGAGCAAGCTGAAAAACAGGGGAAGAAATCACCAATTTGTGATACTTTGTGACGAAATCAACAATTCCTCTAAATACTCAACACCCAAATCTTCAAACACCACAACATCTTTTCTTGTTCTGTTTTTTCTACTCACACTCTTTCTCCTCATTGAATATCTCTTCTTCAATTCATCAATCACCGGAGAACAATTCTCATAAAATCTACACTTAATTTCACTTAACGACTCGTTCACTATCTCCACAGGAAAATTAAGTATAGCCATCGAACCTCTCATAGCAAATGCAGCTTGATCATACGCTAACACAGCTTCTTCAGCATTATCAAATGTACCTAGCCATACACGAACACCATTCCTCGTAGAATCACGAATTTTAGTAGGAAATTTCCCCCATTGCCTCTTTCTAACACCTCTGTAATTCTTTTCCTTTTCGCGATCTTCTTCATATGAGGTCACTTCCTCTTCCTTTATTCCATAGCTAGATGACGAGTTCACTGTTTCTAGCGATGATCCTTCAGCAACCACTACAAGAAAATATACATACCACGACATTAATTTGGTGACATTTGAAATAAATGTCGGAAAATAAAGAATTTCACGATATTTTAAGAACAAAATGTCATGAAAAAATGACATTTGGTATCAAATATCGTAAAAATAATGACATCTGGTCCAAAATGTCACTATGATAATGACATTTATTGCAAAATGTCATTGTTTTTAGCGACATTTAGCGAAAATGTTATTTAAATGATGACATTTGCTACAAATATCGAATATAATATGACATCTATTACAAAATGCCATTGGTTTTAGTAACATTTAGAAAAAATATTGCTTAAATAGTGACATTTAATATAAATGTCGAATATATTATGACATTTACTGCAAAATGTCATTGATTTTAGTGACATTTAGAAAAAATGTCACTAAAATAGTGACATTTGTTGTAAAATGTCATTGATTTTAGCGACTTTTAGCAAAACTGTTGCTAAAATAGCGACATTTAATACAAATGTCGAATATATTATGACATTTATTGCAAAATGTCGTTGATTCAATTGACATATATATAGTGAAAATGTCGCTAAAACAGTGACATTTTTATACAAATATCGAATATATTATGTCATATGTTGAAAAATGTCATTGATTTTTTATGACATATGATGAAAAGTACTGTTAAATTCAGGGGCGGACCCACGTGGGTTCGTGAACCCCCTCGGCAAAAGATTACATGGTATATATAAGGTAAATTTTCTGTATTTCTGTAGATATATATATTTTGAACCCCCTCAATAACAAAGAGAAACTGATGGGGTAGTGGCAAGTCCCCCTGAAATTAAGTTGTATGTCAATGGTTCGAATCTTTGTGTAAGCATTTTATCTTTCTCTTTTTTTGTTTCAGTTTTTTGTAGTTTTTTTATTTATTTTCAGTTTGTTTTTCAAGTTTTTTTTTTACTTTAAAAAACGTGCTAAAAGTGTGGTTTTAAACCCAAAAGAATTCAAGGTTCCCATTTCTAAAGGCTTATTTACACGTTTATACTTTTATTTAACCTCCTAAACGAAAATCTTGGGTCCGCCAATGGTTAAACCTATTATTAGTCGCTAATTACGGATATTTACACCTAATTTTTAAAATCTAATTATTTTTTAAAAATTATTCATCATTTTATATGGATAAAGTTTGACCAAATTTGCCCCCCAAATTATATGATTTGAACAAAATTTACTTTATGATAAAAATATCTCATTTTTACCCTCGTTGTTATTAAAATGACTTAAGTTTAATTTTTATGATCAGCAAATGTAACTTGAGTTCGTTAGAATACCCGTTGTGGAAGAAGAAATAACCTTTTCTTGTTATTCTAGAGAAGTTGAAAGATCTCGAAAGATCGATGTATGGAGATTATTAAATTAATAAATTATTTCTTATTCAACTACCAAACAACCCTATGGGTCTTTTTGAAAAGTCACATGGTAATTGGAATTGGTGTAATATTCAAGGGCGGATTTAGCAATGGTTATGGGGTGTCACGTGACATTGCTTCGGAAAATTTTATGAAATTTTTATAGTGTGAAAAGGGAAGTAACAGATAAAAAGATATACATTATAAATTATGGTACACTCCTTTCATCAAAGTTGTGCGTAGTTCTACTGGTTTTTGGCTGGGAATTCGCAAGTGAGGTCGCGTGTTCAAACCTTTCTGACCTCATTTTTATGTTTTATTTTTCCTTTTGTTCATTTACCTTCTTTCTCACATGGTATTATTTTGAATACATCTTAAAAAAAAAAATCGTCGAAAGTTATTAAATTATTTAAAAAGGTATAGTACTCTCTGTGTGTATATATATATTTATTTATTTACATTGTTTATTTATTTTTTCATTTTTAAAGGTGAGACAACTGACGAAAAATCCTGCATACGTACGCCATTGGGTGTAATCACTAGGGAAGTAATTACCAACCACTACAACAACTTTGGCCTAAGGCCACACCAATTCTAGGCAACGCTTTAAAAGTGTTGTTAAAAGTATCTATGAGAACACTTTTTAAGCGTCACCTTTGTACAAAACTTTTGGCCACGAAAATTTAGCAACACTTATGAAGTGTGTTCTTTAGTAGTATAGGCTACATTTTATAAGCATTGCCAAATCATCATACAACCGACAACACCTTATTACACATATAGCTACGCTTTTAAAGTGTACTATTTTTATTATTCTAAAACCAACATTTAATAAGTGTGCCCTTATAATTTTCATAAATTTTAACCAAAACAATAACATTCCCCCACTTATCTAACATTTCCCCCCAATTTCTAAAAAGAAAAAGTTATACATTCAGATAATTGTTTCAATTTGAAAAAAGGATTCTTGGGGCTTATGTGGCTTGATTTTGTATTTTCTTTCGGATTACTATGTTGTTAAGTTATTAGGTATTGTAAGATATGTTATGATAATGGGATTGATTGAATTCATCTTTGTTGCGTTCATGTGATGGTATATTTCCCTAATTATGAATAAAAGTGAAGCTATTGAATTTCATTCATAAATTTCAGATTTTTTTTTGTCCTTTTCTTGGTCAAACAGTTAATTTATGTAGAAATGAGAAAGTAGATCTTTTTTTTGGTTCCTTTCGTGAACTATGACTTCAGCATTTTTTTGTGTGTACTACACTAGGGTGTTTTAATGCAACGAAGTTAATTTATATTAATCCACAGAGTTCTCACATTTTTAGTACACCTAAGAAATACTAAGAAAATGTTTGAATGTTACTGTTTGATAAAGAGACATACTAGTAATAGTTGTTGTTTTTCTTGGACTATTTTCAATAGTCATCCCTTAATAACTGCTTGTTCTTGTTACACTATTCTTTTTATGTAAAGTAACAATTAATTTGAGTCAGCATAATATGAGATACTAGAGGCTTAAGACAAATGAGCACTTGCAATCAATGGCTATTTATACTGCTATATTAAGCCTTGTAATTGACATGACAAGTCATGTTTTTAGTTTCTTTAACATCTTCTATTAGTCAATGGTTGTTTGACTGATCCATTGTTTTTAGAATATCCTTAAATGAGTTGTTTTTTAGACGGCAACGTTCATTTTGTCTGCAATTCATGGGTTTATCCTGCTAAAAGATATAAATCAGAACACATTTTCTTTGCTAATCAGGTACCCGGCGTTACATATATGATTTCCTTGAGCATATGTTTAGTTAAAAGATAAATTGTTTAGAAAGATTAACTTTGATTATTAATGCAGGCATATCTTCCCGGTGAAACACCAGGACCATTGCGCAATTACAGAGAAAAAGAGTTAGTGAACTTAAGAGGAGATGGAAATGGAAAGCTTGAGGAATGGGACAGAGTTTATGACTACGGGTTATACAATTATTTGGGTGATCCAGAAAAAGGCAAACAGTATGCCAGGACTATCCTCGGAGGATCAGAGTACCCATACCCTCGGAGAGGAAGAACAGGTAGAAAGCCAACAAAAGCAGGTTATATTATATTTATTATCGTCAGAATCATTTAGCATGTTGATTTTGATGAAAGCAACTTCGGCTGACATATATCGTATTTTTAATTTTGAACAGATCCTAAAAGTGAAAGTAGGATTCCACTACTTATGAGTTTAGACATCTATGTACCAAGAGACGAGCGTTTTGGACACATTAAGTTGTCGGACTTCCTGACGTATGCTTTGAAATCCATTGTTCAGTTCCTTATCCCCGAGTTTCAAGCTCTCTTTGATAGCACACCTGATGAGTTTGACAGCTTTGAGGATGTACTGAAACAACTTGTATTATCTGTGCTACAACTTTTGATTGGATTTTAAGGCTTTTAATTCTGTAGATAGTACTAACCACCATGATTCTCCATATACTATTAGTCAGGTAATCTGCAAGTAGCTATGTGATGTCCAGTTTTGCTGACCCTTTTACTCTAGTTTCCACCATTCTTAAATTCTAATGTTTTTTTATGCACAATGCAGCTATGTAATAAAGCTCAAAAATCGATTAAGGCTGCAACATGTAATTGGTTTTGTTTATTTCATGACACGAGATGATATCATGCATCTACAAGCATATTCATACCGAATTGCATGACTAGTTCGAAATTCTGAGCATAGCTTCTCACAAAGAGGAATGGTGATAGCTGAGGCAGAAGGACATCATAATTTAGGCATCCAATGTTCAAAATTCAGCAATACTTGATGAATGACACACTGACAAATTGCAGTCAGACTGTCGAGACATGAAATCGGTCTCCAGCAGTCCATGCCTGAAGTTTGAGCAGAAACTAACATCATCTGATGATCATCTTGTTCAGGAATTCAGCTTGCTCGGGAAAGTATTCCAACAGTTCATCTTCCTATAGCAGATCGACCCACAGAGGAACAACATCTTTGCATTTTCACAAACATGAAATATCTGTGAGTACACCAAGTCTCGAAAGCGTGAACAATGATGATGAGGTGAAAGTAGATGATCTCAATAAAGCAATGTTTGATTCTAAGGTTTGTTTTGTACCGCTAGTAGTATAAGTATAACTAATTACTGCTCTCTTTCCGTTTTAACTAGTAAATAGCAATAGTAATCTTTAGATATTTATTTCTGTTCATTACTTAAAGCAATTTTTTTTGTTAGTTTTTCACTTCCTGTTACTTTATTCCATTTTTTTGTGTGAAAATAAATAGATATGGAAAAGGAAGAAAAAAGTTAGAACAATTTTAAGACTTTTTTTTTATAGCTATATTGTAATTTAAATTTCGAAGAAGGGTCAAAATGCCTTTAAATTACGTGAATGAATAAAAATGCCCTCCATGTATAGTTTCGTTCAAAAATACCCTTCCCCTCAATACTTTGATCCAAAAATGCTCTTGCCGTTGATAATTTGGTCCAGAAATGCCCTATTGTTACTAAATGGGTCAAAATGCCCTTTTCCGAACTCTATTCTTGTTTTCTTTATTTTAAACATTGTATTTACTGATAAAAATTATTACTTTTTAAAGAACTCTATTCTTGTTTTCTTTATTTTAAACATTGTATTTACTTCAATGTTGGCAGGTTTCTTGTCCTAACCTGGACACGCTATCTATCTCCATCAGTGGCTAAAGGTCTTCTGAATCTCCGAAAGCTAGAGATAGAAGATTGTCAATCAATGGAAGAAGTGATCCCAAAAGGAGAAGGAATTATGGCCGTATTTCCCCTCTTGAAATACCTGATTCTTAGTCGGCTGCCTAAGCTGGGGCATTTCTTTCTGACAAGAGTGTGCTCTTAAATTTCTATTTCTCAAGGAAGTGGTTATTTATGATTGCCCTGAAATGAAGACGTTTGTCAAACAGGAAATATCTGTGAGTACACCGAGTCTCGAAAGTGTGAACAATGATGATAAGATGAAAGTAGTTGATCTCAATAACATCTTCGTGCATACCATTCTTTACATTCTTAACATACCCCGAACATCGCGCTCCAAGTAGCTTCATCCTTATTTCCCATTGTATCGAAGATCTCAAATTCTCAATGGGCTCTTCTACTAGACTTTCATTCATATAATTGGTAATCATGGAGTTTAAGGGGCAAATGACATTGTCATGCTCTGAGAATTAATCAAAAGCTTGTTTTGCAGATGCCATATTACCAACACTAGAGTACATAGAGATTAAAGAGCTACATATATGGGTATTTGGTTCTATTCCCTTCTTCATTTTTTGTGCATATACTTGTTTACCTTCAAGAACCGCTTTCAACTTGAAATAAGCTTTGAGAACAAAAGTATATGTATGACTATCCAGTAATAGTTTATCTGTTACTAATCCTTCATAGAGAAACAACGGCTCCATGCGGCGTTTGATAAGAATCATTCCTCTAATCATAATATTATAAGAAAACGTATCAGGTGATTGAATTGATGACTTTAAGACTAACAAGGCATCAACATCAACATAGGATTCTATGAGCTTTGCTGCATTTGGAAAACAATGAATTAGTCCATTCAGCAGCCATTTATTGTAAGTTGTAACTTGTTGCAATATTCCAGTTTTGTTTATCTATTCCATTTCCAGAGAATAGAATACATGGCTGATATAACTGAGTTTTGCCCAATGCTCCTTGAATTGACTTATATGTTCTATCTTGTATCCTAAACCACAGAAGCCTTATCCAAACAAACAAAATAATAGCAAATATGAATACATTTTGTATGCAAGAAATATTATTTTTAGCTATATATAATAGTCCAAAGTAGGAAGTAGGTGTAAGGTATGTGTAAACACTATCCGGTTAGAAATCAGGATAGTGTCAACTGTCAACTTGTGATACATTACCTCTTCTAATCATACACAAACCTAATATCACATTGTCAACTTGTGATTTACTTACCAAAAGATGTCAGTGAGGATGCAGATACTCTGTAATCAAAGTTCAACATGCTGGACAAACTGCTATCTGGTAGCACAAATGTCAATAATCCAACATTAGAACACATCCTAATCGTCCCCGGCCAAAGGGTATTTCAACAAGGTAGAACAAAAAGAAAAACATTTACGATTGGGTAGTGACGACTGTATAGTTTGAAACTCGAAGCTGATAGGAAAAACTGCATAAATATTGAGGCATAACATTCTTCAGAAAGCATTTCAACTTCTTGAGATAAAAGTTTTAAGCAAACAGATTTGATTTTCAAGTTTAAAGAGGAATAAACTGGAACTTTTCGACAGAAGTGCATTACTTTTGGAGCAATTCAAACTCTCCTTTTGTTTTCAAAGGATTATATTGAGTACTAGTTGAACTTTGGGACATCTATTTTCTTTCTACAGTTTTTTTTCTAGAAATTGGAAGGACTTAAATAGCTTGTTGCCTTGCTACAATTTCTAGGACCTGTGATCAAGTCCTAGCTTTTCTTATAGTTGCTGCTAGTTAGATGTCTTGACCTAGTCATATTTCTACACACACATTTTCTCCATGATTCATTGACAGACAACTACGATTGTATTGCTCAAATTTTTGAATAAGAAAATATATTTACTTCCTTTATTCTATGTCCATAAGTTGGTTAATATTTTGAACTATACTTTAGTAATGTAAAACGTACATGCCTGTTGTTTTTCCTAATCCCTATACTTAAATGTAGGGAATTATTCTGGAATTTGTATACTAATGTGACAAATTCAAGAGATGAGCACTTCCTTCTTTGAACATTCTAATTGGCAAAATCATCTACCTAGCAAGAATCTTCTTGATGGGTTTACTTGTGGAGTTTTTCGTGATACTCTTTACATAACTGGATACTCAGTATTTAATGCATTTTGTGCCTGTCTTTTACTTTGTTGTTTAACAACATATCTTCCTTACTTATTTAAGTGCTTATCCCTGCCCACCTTTTAAGCATAATCCTTGATGAAGTACATTCAATGACTCAAGATGCTCAAGTGAGTTGCCTTACTTGTTTTAGTAATAAGCTATATAATTTTGACCTAACACTGAGATTTTACAGAAGCAATGCTTACTATATTAACCAATAAACCAGTGTCAAATTGAATGTGATACTATTTGAGGAGTTCACACATGATAATGTTCCTCATACTAAGCTTGGAGAATATAAGAAAGACTAGTAGTAGTTTTATTAACTATATTTCAACTCGTTCTCATATAGAGGAGGTTTTAAGAGCTCTTTCAAGCTATCTTGGTGTGCTATTGCTATGTCTTATTAAACATATGTATTGTTATTATACTTTTAATCTGTTTAGTAGCCACAATCACACCGTATTCACCATTATAGCTCTGAATTTGTTCATACATTGTTTTTCCATTCCCGTTTGTTTGACATAGTTTTGCAGGACTCTACATGCTTTTTTTAGCGATAGTACATCTGTTTCAAACCTTATATCTGGCAGAGGAAGTAGGGGAGTTACAAGTTTTTAGGGAGGAGAGAACAAGTTCATGGAAATGGAGTACCTGAAGGCAGAAAGGGAACAACTCTTACGAAGTTTGTAATGGCTTGATGGATTTGCATTTTTTCTCAATCTTGAAGCCTGATTCTTCTTTTCTTGTTCTGTTTTTCTTATTTGGTCTCTTTGAAAAATACTAGCGATGGGGTTTAATAGGTCATTTTTAAATTTAAAGCGAAAGTCTGTTTAGTTGCACGAAACTACAAGAAGTGCAAATAATTAGTCATTTTTTCTTTGATTTCTGATTTTTTTTATTCATCTGAAGCATTTAATCTAAATAAGAAAATCTGTAAATTAAATAGATTTTCAAAGATAGATTAGATTAAAATACAAAAGGCATAAATTACCCCCTAAACTTGTACCCAAAAGTCATTTACACACTTTAATTAATGCGGCGACTTATTACACACCTTAAGTACATAAAAGTATATTTATTTTCCCCTTCCGTTACCCAACCCAGGGCGCGTTTCGCTCCACATAGTTGAGTGCGTCAACACGCTAATAAAGTCATTTTTATTTATTTTTTAATTAAAAAAACTCAACCCAACGGTTATATTCCCATTCTCTTCATATAACCCACCCACCCAACCCTAATGAACAAAAATCCTATATTTTCACCCAATAATCTGAATCAAGAACCCTAAATTCAAACATAGTTCAAAATTCCTTCTTTTGAATCAAAGGTAACTCTTTTTCATTATTATTCATTCATCTCTTTTCCATTCTGATTCATTCCTCTCTTTTTAATTTTGATTTGTTTCTATCTATTTCCTATTTTGAATTTTTAGTTGTTTGATTCGCGGTAATTCTTATTAAGGTGCTACAATGGCTCGAATAAGCTTGACTAGGCTCTGTTTGCAAGAGGTAGATCATGAATTGGAAGAGGTGTGATGCAAACATGGATTTGTTTTGCCTTTGCTGACCTCTTGGACCTCGAGAAATCCTGGTAGAAGATATTGGGGTTGTCCTTACTATGGGGTAAGTTAATTTTTTTTAAGAGTTGAATGATTCGTTTCATTGTTTCAAGAGCCATAGAATGATTCGTGCCTTTTGTTTTTTAAGAATGCTAGATCATGCGATTTTTGGCTTTGAAAAGATGATTATATTGATCCAAGATCCAAATTTGTGATTCCCAAGTTGTTGGCAAGAATTGCGGAGCTTGAACATAGTGTTGAATCTTCTCGAAAAGTTGAAACTTCAGATAAGGAAATCAACAAGCCTACTAAGTCGACCAAATCTATGGAAAGCAAAATAGATATGAACAAGAAAGAGTACAAAATGGACAATTTTGATGATGATTTGAAGAAGATGAAAGCAGTTGAAAAGAAATGGAAAAACAAATTGGCCAAGTCCAAGAAAAGGGAGAAATAACTTTGGATTGCTTTGTTGTGTGTTTGTATTTTAGGTGTAAGTTTAGTATTTCAAAGAGTATTGTTTATGAAAGGAGAAGGAGATTCAAGGAAATTGTCATGATCTCTTCTTGTACTAAAAAATTGTAATATTGTGTTGAACTTGTAAGGCTTTTGTGTAATAAAAAGAATTTGCAAGGCTTCCCTTATCTTAATTCGTCTCATTTATTGTTGCAAGCATTTGGTTTTGTATTTGGTCATAAACTATACATTTAGTGTCTACAACTATCTGCTCAACTGTCTAAACTATACGTTTGTGTAGCCACTGCTAAAGTAGTCATTAATTTCCCTCCATAAACACAGAAACCATCAACTAAAAGAGAAGTAGTATTGTTACATAAACAAACATCCATAACTGCATATTCATTAATCAAAATAGAAGTTAATATCTGTCAAAGCAGTTACATAATCAAACACCACAAATCAAAATGCAGTCACAACTGCCAATTCATTGTCTTAAATATAAGGGAACTAAATAGGGATAAAGTGCATTGCATTGTTTATCACCCAACAAAACATAATGTCTACATTGCATTACCAACAAAAATCTACCAAAACAAGTTAGATTGCATTAGAGCTCTCTTTGGCTCAAATGTGCAGCCTTAGACCTAGTCTCCATTTGTTTTCTCTCCTTATCTCTTCAAGTTTGGCTTGGAGGTCATAGCTTGTTTCCCTTCCATTTCACACCACATGTTGGTTTATGTCCAAGATCTCTAGTGACAACTGTTGAAGACTTCACATTTCTAAATCTTTCAGTAGGCATTCCAGGCTATTCAAATGAATATAAATAATCTTAATTTGTGATTAAAGAAAAAATAATAAATGATATTTAAGTATAGAAATAGGGAACTTACATTAATAATAGTAGCACCACTTTGTGTGTGTAGTACACCCATTCCAACCATTTTTGTTCTGCTAGCAACACTACCCTAATAAAACAACAAAATATTCAGCAAAGCAACTTATTTAAAACTTATACATGAAGTAAATAAAGGAAACTATATCACATTTTCTGTTGAACCCTTTGGTCTACCTCTTCTTCTTTCAGTTGGAGCATTAGGTGTTGCTCTTGGGCCAGTAGTTTGTGTTGATGTTGGTGCAGCAGCAGGGCCAGAAGGAGGTCTTGAACTTGGTCCAGCAGTAAAGCTTGTGCTAAAAGTAGGTGCACCAAGAGGACACTTTCTTTTATTGTGACCCTTGTTATGACAAGTGATGCATGATATCTCAATCCCTCTTTTGGATAATTTTCCAGTTTTACTGGTTTCACCTTGCTCTTTCTTCCTTTTCTTGCCAGGCTTCCCTGGCATCTTCCTAACAGGAGGTGTGAGATGTTTTGTGATTCTGGCCATATTTTCAGATTCATAACTAGCTGAATGAAGTAGTTGTATGTCTTCATGTATGTTTCTCTGTTTTACCAATGAGAAATGTAGTTGATTGGGTCCAATTTCCTATGGTGAAGAGTAGCTATTGCATGAGGACATGGTATGCCTTTCAACATCCATGTTCTACAACTACATGTTTGCCTTTGAATATCTATTATATGTCTGTATGGTCCATGAAGTACCTCATACCCTGTATCTGAATTCCATTCAATGCTGCATTTCATAGACTTAGCTGTGTTATCTTGTAGAACCTTCATTGCCATTGGAGAAATGTCACAGATCCAAGTATTGCAAAACTCTCTCATCTGCCCTATTCTTTTCATCATTTTCACCCTAATTTCTTTAAGCATTGTAATTATAGTCTTATGCCTTGCTGCTAATATCCATGAATTGAAACATTCAGCCATGTTATTGTCTACAACATCACATTTTGAGGTAACATTAAAGTAAAGCTTGCTCCATCTTTCAGGATTATAATACAACAAGTGATCAACTATCTTATGGCCCAACCTTTTCATATAACTAATTGTTATCTTTTAACTCAGCCTCAAAAGTAGACCTTGCACACCTCCAGAAACATTTCTTTCTCTCAAGACCTCTTCATCTCTTTGACCAGTTAGCAAGGATGTGTCTAGTACACATTCTATGCTCAACATTTGGCAAATGATCAGTTATGGCAATTTCAAGACCCTATAAGAAAATTCAAGACATGAAACTAAGAAACTAAGACATTCATAAATAAATGGCATTCAAGACATGAAATAAATCAAAAAAACCAATAAATATTCTAACCTTTTGTATATCTGATATGATTGTGAGGTCTGTACCATCTCCCAACTGAAGATCTTCCTTTAGAAGTTTGACAAACCAAGCCCAAGTAAACTTATTTTCAACTTCAACTACTGCCCAAGCCAGTGGTAGCATTTGATTGTTCCCATCTTTACAAACAGCAACCAATAATTGACCTTTAGATACTCCCTTTAGAAAACAACCATCCAAACCAATGCACCTCCTACAACCAGCCAAGAAGGACTTCTTCATTGCATCAAAACATATGTAGAAGCCTTGAAACATTTTTCTACCTTTTTCAAATGTTTCTTCATGAAGCTTGACTACACATGTACTACCTGGATTAGTTCTTAGCAACTCATCTTTGTAGTCCAAAATCCTCCCAAACTCAAGAACATAGTCACCCATTAACTCCTGTAATACTTTGTTTCTTGCTCTCCTACACACTGTTCTTCCAACATATAAATCCAATTCTTTTTTAATAAGCCCTTGAAACTCAAAGATTCTAATGTCAGGTTGTTCCTTTATTCTTTCACTGTAGTGACTAGATAAGAACTTGCTATTACAAAGCTTGTTCCTATTAGTAGGATCACATTTGTGAACTGGATTGTATGTCTTTACAACAAAATTATCTGTCCTAGAATCAAAGCTAGCAAATAAAACCCAAGGACAACCAACTGTACACCTAACCCTTACCCTTGTTGGTTCATTAATATACATTTCAATTGCAACATGTTCAGCAACAACATATTTGGTAACAGCAGATCTAAACTCATTAACATTTTCAAATACAAGACCCAATTCCCACACTACTTTTTGAGAAGATGCATCAAATACAACTCTATTCACCTTCTTTCTCCTTCTTGGCTTAACTCTCTCTCTTTGTTGAACCTCTTCTTCATCATCACTGAAAGCATCTGGATCTGTTTCAAAACTGGCAGCTTCATCTGAGGGATAATAAGGCTCATCACCAGCTAGCTTGCCTTCTAAGTTGTTTCTATTACCACCTATAGATTCATCATATCCAGCATCTGGCCCTTTTTTTTTGTTCCTAACTTGACATGATCAGGCAATAGAGCTCTTTCTCCCCTTTTCCTTCTCTTTCTTTTACTCCTTTCCTCCCTAAAACTTCTTAGCTCATCATCTACATCACTCTCATTAAATCCCCTCCCCCCCCAATTCAATGATTCTCTATCTGAATCTTGTTCATTAGAATGATGGACAGGGTCAGAAATTGGATCAGAGAAAGGATGGACAAGGTCAAGAGTTGGATCAGTAGAAAGATGGATAGGGGTTAGAGTTTGATGAGTAGGAAGAGGAGTATTTGGAGCAGTGAAAGAGTGTACATGAGAAGATGTATTTGAATTGGCAGGGGCAGGGTTTGAGGCAGGTTCTTGGGCCTCATGTATGGCATTTTCTTGGGCCTCATGTGTTGTTCTAATTCAGCATCAAAAGATGCATTAGGCCCACTGTTTTGAGATGCTCCCTCACCTACTCCACTTTCCCCATATTCCAATAAAGGTGGGACCAAAACTGGATTAGAAACAAAGTGACACACAAAACAGTCCAAAATATCTCCATGACTCAAACACTCAGCAATTAAAGTAGTATCATAGTCTGATTTGATTTCTAACATAGCAATACTTCTAGGAAGTTTCACATACAACACACATTGTCCAGGTTCATACCCCTACTCTTTCAGCAATCCCTCAATTCAAAATAAGATAACCTATCTATATCAACATCTAAAAACTCATAAACTCCTCCACCATGATATGGTTTCCCCTTGTATTCCCTTTTTTCCAATCTTCATAACACCACCGTGGTAAAATCTCAAAGTAATCAATTCAAAAGACATTTTAACCTGAAAATAATGTTAACAGTTGACCCTCAATAACAACGACAAAACATATACAACAACAAAATTCATACAACAACAAAGAGGAATCATGTGAATGAAAGACGACATACAATAAACTTGAAAAAAAAGTAAAGACAAAATAACCCTAAGCTAAAAAGTATGAACTATGAAGTAACCCTAGAGATGTTTGACTGACCTTTCAGATATGGAGATGACAACAAACTATGAACGATGAACGCCTCGATTGTACCCACCAAACCATAGTAACCACCGATTTGTTTCCACCAAACGATGAACGCCTCGATCGACAACACACCAATGTTCTTCAATTATGACAGTGAAAATTTGATTAGATGGTTAAAACTACAAGGATGCTTCAAAAACACTACAAAATCGAAGAAATCTTTAGCTAATATTAGGATTTACAGATGAATTTTTTTTATTAGGTTTTGGTGTTCTTAGAGAAAGGAAACGGGTGGGTGAAATAAATGGACTAGGGTAAAATAAAATGGATTTGGGGTGAAAAGAATCGGGTTTGGGTGAAAAGAAACGGGTTTGGGTCAAATGAATCGGATTGGGGTCTTTTATTACATGGGCTTAACTAGGAGGCGAGTGGCTCTCACTCTAGGCATAATGTCCTGGGGTTGGGTGACGGAAGGGGGGAATAAATATACTTTTATGTACTTAAGGTGTGTAATAGATCGTTGCATTAGTTAAAGTGTGTAAATGACTTTTGGGTACAAGTTTAGGGGGCAATTTATGCCTTTTGCCAAATACTTTTTGGATGCACACTCTCCTAAAAGGGGGACTTAGAGGCTGCAACTCATAGACATGATTGAAAGCTTCAAATGAAGACAATGATAGAGAATAAGTTGTATGAGATATTTGAGTTTTATGAATCTATAATACGTAGACAATAAACCCTGTTGTGATAGGTCATTTGGGCATCTGTTAACAATTTTACGATCAAAAGTCTATAGGACCATTGTACATTTTTCACCTAAAACTATATAATTTATGAAAAGGGCAGATATGGAATGAGATCTAAAGTTCCATATTTCTTAAATATATAAATGTTTGTGCTGCTTCAGTCGGAAATATCGGAAAGCATATTATTTAACTTTCAATTGACTGAAAACTTGAAGAATTTGGGTGAAAACAAAAAATTATTGTGTTTCATTTATCCTTGCTATCAAACATTGTCAAAGCAATATGCTAAGGATATTGATTTAGTCCTCCTTTTAAGTAAACTATTATATTATTTATTTTTTGTGGTGAAAATGCTGCAGAGTTTCAAAATACACAGTAATGTGTATTTTTGTATTTTAGAAGCACAAAAGTGATAATTTATTTAACTATGAAAATAAGTGCTTAAAGGCTAAGATTGACGTTTGTCTCCCATGTAATAATTGATTGAAAGATCATATGACACAAAGCCTTTTAGTCAAGTAGATAGTCTTGGTCTAAAATTGTATGTTGTATGCTTGTAAAATAGTAGATAACTCAGCTTGGAGTCTGAAGGTTAAAGTGACCATTTTGAAACTGAAATGACTTCTCTAATATAAGAGTATTCCTCCAGTTGTATTTGCACAGTTGACAGTCCACCTTTGTTGAAAAGAAGTATATTTTTGTTTCTGTCTTTATGGTGAGAAAGTGCAGTGGTGGTTGGGGATTATTGAAAGTGCTTGTCCAATAGAAATATTAAAGCATAATCGATATGACTTCTTGAAACTAATATTTATGAGGATGCTTAAATAATGACTTATTGATTTAATTGTATTTATTAATCTCACAAATAGTTTTACAAATAGTTAAATATTGACTTATTTGATTTGATGATAATTGAACATCAATATATTGATTTTATTAATATTTAATTAACATTTTTTCTTAAAGTAATATTGACTTCTTTCTCCCTTTCTCTTACATTCAAGATACTAGAAAAAAAAAATCAGACAACATTGAAGAACTAAAAAGAAGATGTTTGAAACATTAATGAGAAGTTTCAAACATCCTTAGAGATGTTTAAATATCTTACAAGATGTTTCAAATATTCTGATAAATTATTACACATCTTGTAGGATATTTGAAAATTCTTAGCAACAATTTTAATTCAAAATCAACTCCAAGTAATTTTAAATTTTTGTGTTCAAACTCCAAATACTATTCCCAACAATTTTAAATAACGCTCATTTTAGAATAATGTTAAAATCAGATTTTTAAAACTTCTAAGTTAGTTCAACAACAATGTAAGCTAAGAAGTACGGTTCGTATGTTGATTCACGACCCATAAATCCACCTTCCAATGGACCTCTATATTATTATTTTTTTTTTTTTTTTGAAGTCCTACATCACAACACACGTTAAAAACCAAACAAAAAAATTAAAAAATTTGGGTTGCCTCCCAAGTAGCACTTGATTTAATGTTGCATTGTATGCTCTTGGCAGCTCCATTTGCTTACCAATATTGAAAGTCACTATCACGATCCAAGCTGACGTGATTGACACACATACTAATAGATAACCATATCTTATTAGCCAAAACATGGTATAACTAAATCAATAATCATATTTAAAAAGCATTAAGGCAAGAATTAAGAGTTTCAAACATAATAAATAAGAAGTGCGGAAAGTCTAAACTAATACATTCCCGAAATTTGAAAGTCTTTGTACATGAGTCTAACTCAAATGTCTAAGAATGGTCATGAAACTAGCTAGATAAATAAATAAACAATGTCTGGAGAGAGTAGACATTGATCATTTGAGCTTGATTGGGAGTAGCTCACCCTTAGATCTAGAGTACTGTAGCTGCAATAAATGTGAGGTCATGTGGACCATTCTAGATCACAATCTGCACTAAAAAGTGTAGGAATAATATCAGTACAAACACTTGACTAGTCGGCACCACAAGCCGACTAAGATTTGTAAAAGTGTATATAAGGGCAAGTCATAAAATATGTAGACACATAATCAATAAAATCCAACGATCAAAAAGTCAACACCAAGCATATAGATAGACTCATTCCGAACATATCAAGGTCATCAATTTATGGAAAAATAAGTCCCCACAATATATATAATGAACACCACAAAAACTTTACACAATATAAGAAAATCACATAAAATCATTGAAAACATATCCACACTGATCTATCAATATCGGCGTGACATCTGATTTATCACTCATACTATTGATCCATCACATACAACCACTCGTCCATAATCTCACACCAAACTCGAGTCACTCATCATCAAAATAGAATATGTATTCTTATTCTCAACATATCTCAGTATGCTCTCAGCTCAGTTATCTCTCATAACAACACAACACACAATATAAATCACAAATGCACATCATAAATATAAGTCATAAAAGATAGTTTTATAAAATCCACAATTTATTTATACAATCATTATCATCCCAATAAGACCCACATCACATAAGAAGAACTAATCAAAGTCTAACTCCAGTTAGATTATATGCTACCAAAAGAACTTGAATCAAACAAGCTCATGTGATCCTTCTTTTTTCTTAAAACCTCTGGATGCTCAAAGTCTAGAACATATATATATAAGAATATTCAACCATCTTCTCTTCAAACAATAGTCTTGGACATTTTAACCCACTTAATTTTTATCCATTATCAAGGTCTAATTCGTGGAGTTTCTACACATTCACCCCCTGGGAGCAGTTTGTAGGCCCAATGAATCTTAAAGTTTTCATATAACTCTAGTTAAAGGGGATCCAGTAGAATAACCATGAACCATCAATCAAGAATCATCAATGGATAAAAAATACAATAGTTTCAATAGTAAAATTTAACAATAAGAAGTTTGTATTAAAAAAAACTTGAATTCATAAACTTTGGGGTAAAAACCCTAACTTTGATCTTACTAACTCAAATTATAGATGTAGGACATGTGAAAGAACTATGCCTTATTTGGTTCATTCAGACTAGTTGTTATGATTTTTCTTTAATGTCGATTTAATCTGCAAATTTGTGAATAAACCACGTGGTCCTTCCTCTTTGATGGTTTAATTTGGTTCTGTAGCGAAATTAATAAGGGAAGAAATAAGCATTGTCTACTTTATATCTTTTGATCTTCAATTGCCATTGTGTGTCTTCTTGTTTGAGTGCTAGTTAGGTTGTCTCCCTGATTGAGTCATAGAAGCTTGAGTTGGCTGTCTATATTTGTTTTAACTTAAGGCAAATTCAGTGTTTTCCTCTTCATCCATGTGTTTAGATTACTCAGATAATATTCTTCGTTCGTAGGTTTTCGAAGTTCTAAAGGGTCTGCTTTGATACTAGTAATGAGTTAGTTTAACTTAATTCATGATTAAGTTAGTGTATATTTTATCCTATCTTGGGAAGTAAGAAGTATGCCATATCCAAATTTTGCATTTTTTGGTCAATTTGCTTGATTTCGGGTCTGATCAATTTCGTGATATCATATCATGTGTGTAATAATTTTCCAGCATGCTTCCATCTTCTTGTATTTCCGTCTTGTTTTCGTTTTGAATGGCATTCCATTATTCATTCGTTTCTTGGATCCTGGAAGTTGTTGAAATGCTTTTGGTTTGTAATGCTAATTATCATTCGTAATGCTCATTAATTAGCCAATTTGTTTATACTATTAGGATTTATTTTTCTAATGCATGTGTTTGAAACAGTAGCTTGAGTGCTCATTACTCTGTTTATTAGCAGGATTTGGGTCGTTAGCGTCCTTGTGAATTTGTTTCCCTTTATCTAAATTTTCGTTGTTTAGTTCGATCGAGTTTATTTTTCCATATATTATTTTAAGAGTTGATATGATAAATTGTCCTAGGTATATTATTATTCTTGTTATTTCCGGGCACTAATTCTTTTATTATTTTGTTGCATGTAAATCTATCCTGAGTCCTCATGAACTCCATCTCCTCTCTCTGCCATTCGATGATTTGGCCATGGAGGCCTAATTTATCTTTTATTGAGTCAGCCAACAGCGAAAATTGAAGAACATGCTGAAAAACTGAAAATGCAGGTGTTCGGAGTGAAATCAAGGTTGTATACATAATGTATACAGTGTGATACAACCTAATATACAGCAGAAATATGGCCAAAAAGTCCACCAAAATTTTCAGTTTTGTTTGTATAATTGGTCCAAATGCCCATCTATTTTTAGTATTACTCGGCTAGTATTAGGATAGCTGAAAATTGAAAAAATGACATGACATAATAATCTATAGACTTTATTGACAATAAATAGCCCACTTTAAACTTTTTAGCAAAAAAATGATTTTTTAAAATATTTATTTGGCATCAAATAGCCACATTCTTTTTAAAAAAAAAATGTTTTTTTCCTTATTTTCTCTCTCTATTTCCTAGTTGCTAGCAGGTTTGTCTTTTATTGTTCTTTTTTTCACTCTCCTTATAATTTGTAAACAAAAAAAAATACACTATTTTTCAATTCTCTCTTTCTTCCCTTTGTTTCTCCTCTTTGTAACTCTTCACAATAAGTAACTCAAATCATACCAATTTTTTTATATTGATTGTCTGGATTGTTTTTTTTTAAAAAAAAAATGAGATTTTCTACATTCTTTATCTTGTAGTTGGATGCAAGATTTTTTCTTTTGATAAATTTTCGTATTAGTATTATAA
The DNA here is from genome assembly GCF_000226075.1 of Solanum tuberosum. Lineage (NCBI taxonomy): Eukaryota > Viridiplantae > Streptophyta > Magnoliopsida > Solanales > Solanaceae > Solanum > Solanum tuberosum. Next base: position 659,612 of record NW_006239096.1, on the reverse strand, counting down.
TTTTACAACGTTTTCTTCCCCCAAAAATTCCAACGTTTCGTGATTTTTGGAATTAACGTTTTTTTTTAATTTTTAATAAATAACTAATTAATATATTTATGACAATTTTTAAAAATATTGAATTTCGTTGATTGAATTTGATAATAAATATTTATTTTGTCTCCAAGAAGTGTATCTAAATTTGTTAATGAATACAAACGAACACATAACAATGTAAAATTATCTAAATTTGTTAATGAATTTCGTTGATTGCATTCCAAAATAGTAATGCAAGCAACTGTATACCCATGTAAAATTAGAAAGATACTAATGCAAACAAATGTATACCAATTTATAAATGAATATGAACGAATGTATCTAATACAAATATATACCTATGTAAATTTGAAAGGTATTAATGCAAATAAATGCATACAAATTTATTATGAATACGAACAAATGTAAAATTAGAAAGATATTAATGCAAACAAATGTATACCAATTTATAAATGAATATGGACGAATGTATCTAATACTAATGTATACCTATGTAAAATTTGAAAGATATTAATGCAAATAAATATAAATGTATACCAATTTATTATGAATACGAACAAATGTATCCAATACAAATGTATATCAATCTATTAGATGAATATGGATTAATGAATATCAATCCAAGCAAATGTATACAAATTTATTGAGTGAATATGGATTGAGTTCAAAAACAAAATATTTGGCAGATAATGAACTCATAGGAATACATTTGAAATAAGAATAATCATAACCAAAATATTATTTGCTAATTTTAAGAAAAGATATAATTCTAAACAGTATTTTGCTAGTTTTAAGTGGAAATGGTTGGAAGATAGAATAATATTAATTTTCTTTTATTTTTAAAAATACGAAATAATTTGAAAGGAGAGAGTTTTGAATAATCTTTTGCTAATTTTAAGGAGAAATGGTTGGAAGTAGGGGTGTTCACGGGTCGGTTTGGATCGGTTATTGGCTAAAACCAAAACTAAACCAACTTAATCGGTTCTAAAATTATCAAAACCAAACCAAACCAAATAGAATATATATTTATGGGTTTGGTTGTTATCGGTTTCGGTTTGGTTTGGTTTGGTTATTCGGTTATTAACCATCGGGAGTTCCCGGTAAGTCAAGATCTGCTCTCTCTCTTTCTCTCTCTCCTCTAGTCTACTAGCAGCTCAAGCGAAGCAGCGAACGGCGCCGGCCAGCGAACAGCAGCGAAAACCAGTCGGCAACCGGACGTCGCCTCTGATCTGCTATTCCCGCCAGCAAGCGAAGGCGCAGGCCAGAAGCAGTGCGAGGACCAGCCCCGACCGGCGACCCTCTTTCTCTCTTCTCCTACGCTTCAGTGAGGACGACAACATCAAAGAGCAGCTCCAACTGCCCTGACCAGCGAACTGCGAGCAGCAAACTCCGGCGAAGGCAAGAGCGTTTCAGATTCTCCGGCTAACTCCTCTATCTTCTCCGACGACCAGCCCAGAAGAGAGACGGCAGTGCTACTGTTGTCGCCGGAGACCAACCAGATCTGGCCGGAAAACTGCCAGACCTTGTCGGAAAATTGCCCAAAGACCACCGAAGCCCTCCATATTCACCGATTCAGGTTTTATCTATCTTTTCTCTTTTTTGCTGAATCTGTTTTTTGAGCCCTTTCGTGCAGTTTTTATATTCCGGATCAGTACTTCCTTGTTATCTATTATAGCTCGGATTTGTGCTTCAGACTATAGTATAGTTATTGCTATCGTGGCCTCTAGAGTATACACTATACGTGATCCTATAGTATAGTTGTTGCTATCCTGTCTTTTAGATTATACACCTGTTGCAGCTTTTTT
>NW_006239096.1:651838-656046 GCF_000226075.1 Solanum tuberosum | reverse complement strand
ATGTACGGTGGAGCCAAGACTCGGGTTAGAACGGTTGGAGGAGACTCGGAACATTTCCCAGTTGAGATGGGGTTGCACCAGGGATCAGTCCTTAGCCCTTTTTTATTTGCTTTGGTGATGGATGAGTTGACGCGGTCCGTTCAGGAGAATGTCCCATGGTGTATGTTATTTGCGGATGACATAGTACTGATTGATGAGACGATGGAGCTTTTACGGAGGAGTAAAAAACAAAGTTAGGTTAAATCGTTAAAGAAGAGGGATTTAAACTTTCAGTAAGCAAAAATTACTTATATAATATTGATTTATATAATATTACTTATATAAAATTTTCATTCTTTTTCTCAAAAAAAAAATTTCATTCTCAAAAAAAATAAAAATTATATAAAAGGTTGACACAAAATAAACTCACAAAAAAAATGTAATTTTGTTATATTCTTGTGAAATACTAGTATCACTATCCAAACTTTTATAATATGTAATAACATATTAATTATATATTTTGTTAAAGCGGATGTATCTGTGAAATGTGAAAGTGTGTGAAGATCAGAAGTATATGTCTAGAAAGAACATCATATGTAAATAATAAACAACATCAAATTCATGTCTCACATTATAACTTATCATTATATAGAAACATAGATCACAATAAAATATTTTTTAGATTTATTATATCATAATTTTCACTTAAAGACCCAACCAATTAGACGATGTGGTTGAAGAAATCATTTTAAGTCCTGTTTCGGTATCTTTTGCTCTAATCTTTAACTGTAACTCGTTAATCTTATCATCTAAATCTCTTTCAAATTTTTTGATCTCCTGTGTCAGCTGGCCCAAGAAGTATTGGGGAGAGGTGATTAGACAGGACTTGGCCCAGCTACACATTACCGAGGACATGACTCTAGATAGGAAGGAGTGGAGGTCACGTATTAAGGTTGAAGGCTAGTAGGGTTAGCGTGTTGTCTTTCCTGGCGAGGGTATGGGTTGTTAGCGTTTGTAGTAGTCTTAGCCTTACACTTGTAGTTCTTGTCTGTGATCCCTATAGCCTTATGTTGTTTACTGCGTTTCACTTCTCACATTATTTTCTTGATGTATTGCCCCCTTTGTTGATTATGCACTATTTTTCTTATTGGATGTTATGCTTTATATAATTCTCTTCCTTTACTTGGCTTTGTTACACTTGAGCTGAGGGTCTTCCGGAAACAGCCTCTCTACCTCCACGAGGTAGTGGTAAGGTCTGCGTACACTTTACCCTCCCCAGACCCCACCTAGTGGGATTTCACTGGGTATGTTGTTGTTGTTGTTGGTTATTAACCATCGGCAAAAATAAAAGAAACAATTCATTCAAAACGTGAAAAAGGTGACAACAATCCATTCAAAACGAAAATTGTTAGAATGACTGACATTACATAACTTTCTATCATTGAATTTACTATGAATAAAGCTTCAAATTTCATTATTTTTGGCTTAGAAGGAGGAGATAGTGACAATTTCAATCTCATAAAAAAATGTCATAGACACTCATATACATGTAACCAATAAGATAACTATTATCACCTTGAGTAGTTTTGCTTTCATAAGTAAATTTTATAAATAAATTTTTATGAAAACACATACAAGATCTTTAAAATTGTTTATAAAAATAATATATTATGTATGTATAATAATAAAATATATGTATATAATTTGTCGGTTCGGTTTGGTTATTTTTTTGGTTTTTTTAACAAAATCATAACCAACTCAAATACTATCGGTTTTAGAAAATTTAAAACCAAACCACACCTAAACCCAAATAAAATCGGTTTATTTAATCGGTTTGGTTCAATTTTTCGGTTTTTATCCAAACCGTGAACACCCCTAGTTGAAAGTTAGAAGAGAGATTAAATTAATTTTCTTTTATTATTTTAAAAAATACATAATAAGAGAGATAATTCTAAATAATCTTTTGCTAGTTTCAAGGAGTAATGGTTGGAAGTTAGAAGAGAAATGATATTAAATATCTTTTATTATTTAAAAATTTTTTGAAAATGTCGATATATTACTTTTAGGCTAATATGTGCCAATTTTTTATTTGTTTATTAATTGCTAATTAATATTGGGCTATATGTTGCCAATTGTATGTAACACTTGTCTGTCTGTGTCAATTCGCGTCAAAAGTCTAAAGAAAAATCAGTTTTCTATGTTAGTTTAGGATAGGGAATTGGGCCGAAAGCTCACTTATTTTTGGCAAATATTTGTTAGTCTTAGGATAGATAAAGTGGGCCAAGGCCCAAAGCAGAAACTAGGCTCAAGTACTGGCTTAGGTGGACAGAACCAAACTTGGGCCCAATCCTTTCCTTCCTCATTTATTTAATTGTTATTGTGTGTTTTATTTGTTAAATTAATTTTAAGGTTTCATAATTCAATTCTCCAAAGATAGCCATTTTGAGTTAATTATTTAAAATTAAGTAAATACTTATTTTTCTACTTGACTTTCAAGAATATTTGCAAAATAGTTTACTTAAGTAATATTTTTAATATTTCCCTTTCCCCCGCTAGATAGCTTTAAATTTTTAAAGTTGACTACTTCTTAAGTAGTCAAGCATGCTTATCTTTTAAAGTTATTTAGACAAATATTTTAATTACCGGATAATCGCAGTTAGCGGACGTTTTAGGTGTTTCCAAACTATTTTTAAAATGTTAATGTGAACCCTTGAACCCCCTTTATAAGATTTTCAATTGATTTTCTGTTTTGATCTTTTGAAAATTAGTTTTTCTTAAGTTTTCTTAAAAAATTAAGTGACGACTCTAATCAGCCCTTAAGCCATTTTCTTTTTTAAACAAAACAAGTTTGATAAAAAAAAATGTCTCTATTATTACTTAATTGGTCAACAATGTTCTTTTTTCATATAATATATTATTTTATTTATTTAAACACATTTTTTTCCTAATAATAATTTTTTATAGCAAATATTTTTCCTACTTCAATTCTAAAAGATAAAAAAAATACAAATATTCAATATTTTACTAGATTTTGTTTATCATTATCGAAATAAAATTAGTGATGAGGTTACTATGTTCTTATATATATGACCTGTATAATTAGTTAAAAAGATACATGTAGTTGAAAAATTTTAATTGATAAAATGAGATTAAGAAGGAGAAAAGATTATTTTCTACTTATTTATTATTTAAAGTAATTTAAAAAAATATTGAAAAATAGGATTCTTTAAAAGTAATATATTTATTAGGATTAAATGTGTTTAAAAAGAAAAGAAATAATATGTTTTTTTATTTAACTTATTAAGTAACAACATGGAGACTTTTGGATCAAATTATTAGCGATAGGGACATTTTGGGCCATATGATTGACATCAAGGACATTTTTAGACAAAAATATCAATTGTGGACGTTTTTATTCAATTTTGCATAATTCAAAAATCTTTTGACCCTTTTTTCATTAATATTATTATTATAAATTTATCGAAAGTTGATGCTCAACAACAAGTGCAATATTTTTTTTCTATATATATATGAGCACTTATGAAAAATCAAATGTTTTTTATATATAAAGTTAAAAAATATAATTACTTATTAAGAATAATAAAGGTCATATACATAACCTCTATAACTATTAAAAATTTCATAAATACTTTTAAAAAAAAGAAAGTGCTTACATATATATATATTAAACACTTATTTTAAAATAGTAATAAAATAACAAAAATAGTTAAATACATAAATATATTTATGAATTTTAATTTTAAAAAATAGATTATACATTTAAAAAGGTGCAATTAATATTAAAAATAATATGTTGCATAATATAAAATACGAGATTGATAAATTTGAGGTTACAAGTAAGTATAAAAATGAATAAATAATATGATAATATGTTGCATAATATAAAATACAAGATTGATAAATTTGAGGTTACAAGTAAGTATAAAAATGAATAATTTTTTTAAAATTACCTTCTTCTTCTTTTTGTATTTTTAAAAAAATTAATTGGTTCTTTTATTTATATACACTTATTATATAACTAGATATTTGGTGCCTGTGCCAGCACGGGCCCAATAAATATTAATCTTTTTTGTTTCAATTTATGTGATATAAACGGAATTTGAAGATCAGTTGATTTTTTTATATGTTTTCTTAAAAATATATTTGAAGTTATTAAATTGTTGTGATTTATAGTATTTTTGCGTTAGTTTTGAATAATATAGGTTACT